>NW_020955349.1:356856-359558 GCF_003031625.1 Empidonax traillii
AAACACAGGAGCTAATTTTTTTCCAACAAAATAATCTGAAACAAGGCTTCACATCTGCAAGAATACAAGCTGTTTATTTTTAGATGACTAATTTTAGGCAGCTCATTTTAAAAATTCCACCCATACAGATGCCAAGTTATTTTCCGAGGTCACATACTGAGCTAGTGACAGCCCTGACGATAAAGCCCAGGCATCCTTGTCCTTACAGTCACTATCAGAAGGCAAAGAGAAGGGGTAAACTGCACGTTCCCCAACATATCCATGCAGGAAGGAAGGAGGTTGAGTCAATTCTACTGGGATTTCAATCTATGCTTATAAGAAATACAGATATTCCAGTTTCTATACACTGAGCTTTAAATAGAGACTGGGCTGAAAAGGGCAGACTCTCATTACGCTTCAATTAAAGATTTGCTTAAGAATTTTGTCTTTCCTTAAGCTAAGCTAAGCTAAGGTACAAGAACATGTCACCTCCCTCTGCTTTTCCATGCTCAAAGGTGGCTTGGAAACTTCTTGGTACTGATTGTTTTCCCCTGACTCGGCTTTTAATTTAGGCACCAGGCAATGGATCACAAATGGATAACATGAAGGTAGAATATTTGGCAGACACTTGACTGTCATATGATTTCTGTTGCCAAGAAAAAAAATAGGACCTATTAGAATTATCTCATTAATTAACTTTTCTATGATGCTATTTTTTATTGGCATCTTGTTGGTTAAGCAACTTTTTTTTTTCTTTCAGAAGGAAGGTGTGTTAAGCTTCAAGAGGGACTTCTACTTCATTCAGAGACTGGCATTTAATAGATCTTTACAACATATAACTTTGGGCCAGCTAGGTATGGTTGATTTGGCTCCCTGGTACTAAAAAAAAAACCAACCTTTCTTTATCAAAAAGATTAGGTTAGTGGAGAGATCAGTTTACACCAGCTGACAATCTGAATCCTAATTTTTTGCCATCTCTTTTCCTTCAGCTTTGGGAAGTTACTAAATGATTTACTGCAGGACTGAAATAATGATCTTTTGTTTCATTCAGTGCCTGTAAAAAGTTGACTACAGAGTTTTTTGAATGCTCCTGATTTTGATACAAGTTAGTCACAGCTGTGATCCACTTGCCAAACAATTCTCCAGGAACAGAAAAATAATTACATTCTGTCAGTGGCAGAATAATGTTTGCACCCTTAATTTTTTTCCAATGAGGACTCAACCTTTAAAGAAGTCAGGTAAAACCTAAATGAAAGGCCTGGCTGAAGGTTTAATTCACAGTGAGTAATAGCTGTAAGGATTGTCAGGCAACAAAAAATTGGTCTCTACTACAATAAAATAAAGCCCAGGCCTGTGAGCACCGTACATGAAAAAATGCTTACTGATGTTCACACAGGTATTTTGCACATGTGAATGTTTGCTACAGCAAGTTAAACCAGACCAGAAATGCTGAAGGCTACTACAACACTGCAAGCACAGCAGTATGTTTTTGGGAAAAAAAAAAAAAAAAGAAAAAGAAAAAAAAAAGAAGACACTAAACAGCACCTACATTTTTCCCATCCACTTATTTTCTTTAATGTCAGTGGAAACTTTTTCTTATGCTCTGAATATTGTTCAGAGTGAGGCAGGGTTCTGTTTATGCTCTGCAAAGAGATACAAAAAACCAGGGAAGTAAACCCATTTTTCTCTATAAATCCTGCAGGAAAACATAGACATTGCTAGCCCACAGCATAAACAGCGATAGGCAGGAGTCAATATTGCGAATGTTCTTCCTCAGCCGTAACAAAAGTGGCATTATCTGTGTCAGGATGTTTAGTACAACACATCACACACAACTGTCAGCTCAGGAACTCCTCAGGCTGTGACATAATACACCAGGACACGAGCAATACTCAGTCTTATGGGCTCCTGAGACCGTGCCCATCCTCAGCACTCAGCTTCCCACATGACGTGGTGGGAGTCTTTAAAATGGAAGTTTATTTAATTTAACAGGGTCTTTGTGATATCACTTCCTTTGCAAGAATGAAAAGAACATGCTAGTGCAATCTGTAAAGTGAAGTTCACTGTTCTTTTGTACAAGAAATTTAGGTGTGGGACTGAGCAGAAAAGTATCACACCCAGATGGAAGGAATGGGTGCAACCTTCCAGTGTATCACGTCCAGCGGTCAATCACAGGCTGTAACACCGCACAACTCCTTACAAAGCACGACCAAGTTCCAGCTTAACTTGATCAGGTTCTGTGAGAAGTTGTGTAGTGAGGTGGGGGCTGGTCTCTTCTCCCAAGTAACAAGCAATAAGACAAGAGAAAACGGCCTCAAGCTGTGCCAGGGAAGTTTTCAATTGGATATCAGGAAAATAATTCCCCACCCACGGGGTTGTCAAGCACCAGACAGGCAGCCAAGGGAAGGGGTGGAGTCACCAACCCTGGAGGTATTTAACAGACCTGTAGATGTGGCACTTGGGGACATGTTTAGTGGTGGATGTGTCAGTGCTGCATTAACAGTTGGACTCGATGATCTCAAATGTCCTTTCAACCTCAGTGGTTCTATGATTCTATGTAACATTTACAAGGTCCACGGGAAAGCTGCTACAGGGATCAACTTTCTTCTAGCTCCTACACTAAATTTATTAAGGGGATGTTCCTAAACTCTTTTCTTGTGATGACTTGGTCCATTATTTAAAATGTCTCTTTCTCCTCCCTTCAGTGTCATATATTTCAGATA
>NW_020955349.1:359811-484017 GCF_003031625.1 Empidonax traillii
TCTATGATTCTATGTAACATTTACAAGGTCCACGGGAAAGCTGCTACAGGGATCAACTTTCTTCTAGCTCCTACACTAAATTTATTAAGGGGATGTTCCTAAACTCTTTTCTTGTGATGACTTGGTCCATTATTTAAAATGTCTCTTTCTCCTCCCTTCAGTGTCATATATTTCAGATAAATGTCTAGACAGGTACATTTTCTCTTTGACTGGGCTGAAGCAACACATTCCTTGTTTAGGGACCTACCCAGCCCCATCCTGTCATCAAACAAGGCATCAACATTCTTCGCCACAGTCATTCACGCCCCAGTGAACTACTGTACAGCAAAAATCCTTCTTAGCCCCCAAGCAAAGGTGTCTTCCTTAATAAAACTGAATTTTAACCTGTTTTTACTACTTGTCCTAAACCCGTCTGTTCAACACACCCATTGCCCTTGACACTGAACAAACCTCCCGGTGTGTGTCACCAGCACACTTCATCAGCAGACCCCTGTGTTCCTCTGCTCCACCTTATGACTCATGTATGAACTGTAATCTTTTCCACCTTCATTAGTCATTTCTTCAGAATAAACATCCAAGGTTACGAATTTGTCCACATTTCATATGTCCCTGTTTCATTTTACCATATTTTTAAAAAGACCCCCTATCAAGTCACTCCTGCAGGAAGGTGTTCTGGTGGCTCACACTGGGACAAAAGCATTCTGTACCCAAAGTGAAAAAAAAAAAAAAAAAACCAAAAAAGCAAAAACACCAACCCTCCAAAAAAACAACAGAAAAGCTCTGCCCTTAAGAGTTTCTTCAGATGAGTGTTCAGCTCAGCTGACATCCTCTACATTTCCAGAATACCCACAGCATTGCTTCATGAGAAAACAAAAAGTGTAACCATTTTCATTTTTATTTCCAAAATGCCTACAGGCTTCTACTGAGTGTAAGACACTACTGGGCTAAGATCTGTAAAAAACATAGTAACATTCCTGAGCCAATTAAGACCTGAACAGGTGAGATAACCACTGGACAGAAGACAGAATTAGGATAAAAAGTAATTAATTAGTCTAAATTTGCACATCACAGACCAGCAGCAAAGCCAGACAGAACCTGGAGATCTTAGAACATTCTAGTAGGAATCCACAAGACAGTTGTTTTAATTTTGTTTGGTTTAAGTAAAGATGCACCTGATGGGAATATTAAAAATGAAAACAAATGAATAATATAGTCCAACTAAAAAATAAGTTGTCTTGTTAGTAACTTAGAAGTGCTTAGACAAATCACAAATATACCTGAAGACAAAGGCTCAAAAATCTGCTGGAAGGGAAAAGTCTGAAACAGTTACAGTTTTTACAGTCTTCCATTTGCTTTAAATATAAAGCACAGTTGATAGATAAGAATACTGGAAGAATTCAAATGATGCCTTATAACTCCTTTTTTTTTTTTTTCTTTGCTGCAAGCCAATTTTTATCACAGCCCCCTGGACTACATTAAAAATTCTTTCATTAAAATTTTATTATCACTGAAATTTCTACACAAGAGATGTGAATCTAGACCAAGAAAATTTCTTTCTTATCACTCTGATTAAAGCAGGGTGATACAGAAACCTAACCAAAAGGGTTTCTTCACAACCATAAATTCAACATCTGTATCATCAAAAGGCTCACTGGGGGGCAGGGGTGTTTTTTTGGGTTTGATTGTTGTTCTTTTGTTAGGGTAAGCAGAAAAAAATAAAAGTGCTAACATTACAGAGCTCGGGAGGATCTGCACTAAGATTATTTAACAAATAAGCAGTAAAGTGAGTTAAACAGTCAGAAATATGCAGGATTAAAACTTACAGAGGTTGCTAAGTCAGAAGAAAGGAAGATTTATTCTCCTTTTAATTCATATTCACCTGCTTTTATACCTGCATATTTTCTTAAGAAGCAGGCAATGGCATTTGTTTCTAATTAAAATGCAGAAAGTATGCCTCCCAGAACCAATGGTTCTATTTATTTATTTATCACCTCTCTTTCAAAGGACAGAAGATGAGAACCATGCCCATTGTTACCTGTCATATCTACGCAGTAATTCCACATTGCTCCTCCCATTACTCAGTGCCCCATGTATTATAAACCAGGCACTGGGAGCTCAGAGAGCTCCTCTGAGTGCAACTCCTCCTTCCATTCTGCCCAGTTTTTCTGCTACAGCAAGCAGAAATCTGTCGAGGACTCACACGTGGGACATGAATATTGAAATTCACGTCGACCACCCCTCCTTTGTCAGGTCATTCACCACGAGGAGGGCAGAGTTTAAAAGGAAGAGCCGTGACAAGCCAGAGCAACGTTTTGGGGATGGAGAAGGAGATCGTTGCTGACCTGAATGCTGAAACTCCTCTGATGTCAGATCCTACCTCATGGCTGGTGCTTTCTTTTACAGGCAGCCCCCTGACATCCTCACTGTCACTTGAGATAAGAGTGAGAATAAAAAGATTTCAGCCTAAAGAAGTACAGCCTGTGCCTGCTGAGTACAGACCGCAGTGTGCAGGTTGGATTGCTGAAGGGCAGGAACCCCTACATTCAGCAGAATACCAGAGCCTTAAAAGAGAATCACTGAGTAAATCAAGCTGGAAGGGACCTCTGGAAACTTCTATCTCAACCTTCTGCCCAAAGCAGGGCTATTTTCAAAACCAGATCACGTTGCTCAGGGCCTTTTTCCATCAACGTCTGAAAATCTCCAGAGACTGCACAACTTCTCTGGGTAATCTTATCAAGGGCTTGGACATACACATTGTGAAAAAAGATTTCCTTTTATTTAGTTGGAATTTCTCTTGGTGCACTTTGTGACTGCCATCTTCCACCCTTCCACAATGCACCAAGGAGAGTCAGGGAAGGGGGCTATAGAGAAAACATGGATTCACTCAGGTACTTGAAACCATCAATTGCACCTTCCCTTAGAACTCTCTTCCCCAGGCCTACACAAAGCCAGTCCCTTCAGCTTTTCCATGTAGGTCTCAAGCTCCAGGTCCCTAATCAGCACTCTGCTGCAGTTGTCAGCACATCCTTTTTTTGCACAGCGGGGTGGGTGTAAAACTGGAAAAAAAATGAAAACCATCCCAGAGGAAGCCCTCAGTGCTGACCATAGGGGTACAATCACTTTCCCAGCTACATTCTGACAAATCAGATACTCTATTTGCAGTAAGTGTCACCAGGACACACTGCTGACTCACACTCAACCTGTCCATCAGAACCCGCTAGTCCTTTTCCGCTGCTCCCAGTCGACTCCATTATCCCATCCAATGTGCCAGACTGCCGCTGTCTTTGCCAAGTGTTGCACATTTCCTGCTGTCCTGTTCTTCCAGATAAGGTCCCTCTGAACAGCAGCCCTGCTCTCCCTCCAGAGCAGTGAATGTTTCTCCCAACCTGATGTCACATGTGAAGATGCCAAGGGGACACTCTGCCCCACCATCGATGTCACTGATGAAGAAGTTGAACATCAGCAGCCCCAGCACAAGCCCTGAGGGACACTGCTTGTCACAGGCTGTTAGCTGGACTTCAGAACGCCGATACTTCGAGCCTGAAGGTCGAGCCAGATTTCCACAAACTTTGTAGTCCACAATCCCCAGTTTGTTTCATGAGATCAACTTCTTTTTGTACTGCCTGGGAGAACAGTGAACACACTTCTTAAAGCTGCACCCCTGCTACATGAAGTCCAGAAAGAACAGGTTAAAAGAGTGATCCCCACTGGGTGAAACTTAGTTGTTTGTACTAAGAAAAGCTGTTTCATCACTGCAGAATCCCAAGGTGTTCATCTGCATGCATCCCAAATTGAAACAATCAACACCTGGGCCACCAACAGGGAATTCCTTCCTTTCCCTGTATTATTAACAACAACTTACTCCTTGTGTCCATCTTTTTCCTATTATATTCACCAAAGGGATACCAGCAAGGCCTTTTAACACCTCGTTCTCTTGTTATTAATTAACCCACTCTCCTGCAAAGAGCAGAAGCAGCTAAAATGTGATCTGTTTCTTCTGCTTAAAGAATGAGCCATCCACTCCAGATGAATCAGAAAACGATTTTACCCTTCAGCCTCTGAGAACCCATGGAACAATTTTATGAACAAAAATTAATACAAGAAAATGAAATTTAGCTGGCATTTAAGTGAGGGTTTAGTCAGCAGTTTATGCACAGGGATGACACCCACACGTTAATTCTACTACTTTTTATCATGAGTTTCACATTCATTCCATGACAAATCAAATGTGAAAAAAAAAAAACCCACCTAACAAATGGTTGGCCTTTTAGCAGGCTGATTATGTATGCTAAAAGGGATCAGAAGCCTCACTCAAGGTCAGCTGTGCTGCCAAAGAAGGTGGTTCAAAACAAATTCCACCTGGGGTACGTGTCTGCCATCAGCGATGTGAAAGGCTGGATAACAAACACACCTACACTGGAAACACAAATCCTTTGTTCCACGCTGAGCATTTGTGCTTTTTATGTAGACACCTTTACAGGGATCACATATTCTTGGAAGTTCAGTTTCCAGATAACTTTATTACAGCGTCATTAATTTTTCCAACTCAGAACTATTTTCAGCTTCAGATCAAATGCTGTTCTTAATCTTAAACTCTGGCTCAGTGCTAGGCTTAATTTTATGTACTTAGAGATGCATTTAGGATTGTTCTTACGCTTTTGCAGTGCCAAGAAAATTATAGTGGTGGTGTCTGGACTAAATTTATAATTATTATTCTTTTTTCATCAACAAAATACTAAAGTAATAAGAAACTATGGTGTTATCTATCAATTAAAAAACCCCAACCAATCAAACAAACAAGACCAAAAACCTTAAATGGTGTACAGAGTCTTAGACTCCACATTTAAAAGGGGTCATTTTATATCAAAAGATACAAGACTTCATTTTCCACATCTGCTGGCCACCCCTCCTCCACTCCAAGAGGAACCAGAATGTCTTAAAGAACTGTCTTTTAAAATCTCCAACTCATCTGAGCATACCAGTTCCCCTCTCGCTTCCTAGTCATCTGTCTCAGCAAACATAGACATACTCTTCACTATGATCATAAATTAATTTGCAAAGCAAAAATTCCTGGAACTCTAGGATCAAAGTCTCATTTTCCAAAAAGTCACATTTGGTAAATTTGAGAGTATAAGCAGCTGCCAAACTAAACAAATTAGTTGGGTCACCACAGAAAGTCATTCTTACTGTTCTTCAATTATCATCACATAAGAAAAGAAAAAATCTAGTCCTGTGAATAATCAGCAGTACCTATGTCCCAGTATGCATTTTACACTGTCAGAAATTAAAAACATTGCTCCTCTATGCAGGAGAGGAGAAAAAAAACCCCTAAGTGTTTCTGTCCCATTGCAGTTGATTAAAAATTAGAAAACTTCCAGCATATAATGCAGTTAAAGCAGATGAAAAATCCTGCATCTCTATTAGGCACTGCTTTCTACTCAATTCTGCCATACCAGAACACATGATCCTTTCCAACACAAACACACGCCCCCAAATCTGAAGGCATCTTCTCATAAATTTAAATGCACATTATGAATAAAACTACCGTAAGGCAATCTGACAGGAGATGAGTTGGAAATACCTTGGAAATACTTTAAATGGGCTCCAGTGCCTTGGAGAGGTAATTAACTGTCGTGTCCTAGAACTAAATAATACAGAAGCTGAAATGCATATTTCAGACCTGCCTATAGAGAAACGCTTTGGCAGCTCAGGAGAAAAGAAGTTCTATTTAAGGAAAAAAGGCTGCTTGTGGGGAAGATGGCTCCAAATCTTTCCTTAAATGAATTTGCACTTAAAACCACTTTCCTCATGTAGGCCCCATTACACGCTGGAGCAGAAAGGTCTCTGCAAACAAATACTCCCAGACTCACAAACAAGCTCACATTGTTGCCAGTCCAAGTGACCTCCAGTTTATGTCCCTGGTTGCCCCATCAGGGGACTATTAAAACCAGCGCTGTGTTCCCTGATGACAGTCTCTGTTCCAGAACTGAGGACAAACGCCTCCACCTTTGAAAGACAAGAAGATCTTTCTGTGCTCAGAACAGGATGAGAATCACCTACAGGAGCCCTGACATGCTTTAGGAGAATTCTGGGAAGCAGCAGGCATTATCCAGCCTGGCCTACTGCTGGCACGCAGCAGCAGCTGCTGACAGCCGGCCAGCACAGCCCGGGCACCGCAGGCACAAAAACAGCTTAATTAGCGGCCAGCCACAGTGCACACTGACTCCAGCTCCTGGAAAATGGCCATTCAGAACTCTATCTGTGGGCTCAGTCTTTAGCCTGGCGTAGCTATGGCTTCACAAGCAAGGCACTAAGGTATCAGAGTGCTTGATGACTTGCTGGTGCCTCTAACAATGGAGACCAGCTCTTTATCTGTGACTCTAATGCACCATCTCATTGCAGCAGATCTCATTACTGTCCTGCTCCACGGCAGTAACTGCTGTGGAAACAATCAATTCAATAGCAAGGGACTAAGACTCTTGGGAAGTCAATGCACTTAGCAACTGAGAAGACAGAACATAAAAAAAACCAGCTCTGCATATCCCTTGGAATTACCCCATAAAAGCAGAGGCTTTTTCTAGGCAGCTCTGAGTATCAGAGATCTCCTGTGATGCTGAATTAGTGCCTGTGACCACCACTAACCTTTAAAAATGCTATATGACAGTGCCCTGAATTTGAAGAGATGTTCAAACAAACATGCTTCTTCAACCAGCAGAGAAAGGAGTCTGTCAGAATATTCTCAATTTTTCCATGTGGCAGAGTGGCACAGGCACAGCCTAAGAGTGAAATTCAAGCTGCAATTTAGAGAGCAAACATAACAAACAGCTCGGAGCAGTTCCCATGCATCCAGCCTTTCCTCCTTTTTCACAGCCTTCCTGAATTTAAAAGGGAGACACAGCTTTTTAAAAACAATCTTGGCTGAGTCACTAATAAGAACAACAGCAACAACAAAAAATTACATGCTGGGACTAACTGGCAAGATCTGGCAGTACAGGGAGCCCTCAAGGAACAGAGCCAGACAACTGGAGCTCACTGGCCAGGTGGTGCAATCGTTCCTTGGGGAACCTGGCATTAGTCTCACCCAGCAGCTGAACCACAGAATAATTCTGGCTCAAGTGTTGGAAAAAGTGTTTAAAGACTTGCTCTCTCAGCTGTGGGTGAAGGTGGCATGCATGAGAGCCAGGGTAAAGCAAATGTAAATTACTGCACTGGGAGTAGGAGGTAGGCAACATGTACCAGATTTAGAAGGAGTCCTTAGTTCCCCATGCAGGCTTCAGGCAATGGTTTCCCACAGAGCAGAAACTTGGACACTGGGGACATGGCCCACTGAGATTACTGCAGTGGCTCCCTCTTTACAATAATTACCTACTGTGGCAGGGAGGACACACAGACAGATTTATTTTTGAATGCTTGGAGTCTTTACACACACTGTAATGGGTTTTCTGCCTGCAGACATTTCAGAAAATTAATTCAAATTAACTTTTTTAATGGATTACAGAAACTACTTCAGTGCCTTTTGTGGACATTCTCTTTCATAAGAGTGACCTTAATCGATTTCAGTTAGCTCATTACAAGAATGAATTAAGATCAATCAGAGCCCCTTTAATTCAGAATTCACTTCTTTATTTAACATGGATTAATTGTTCCTATGTCTCTTCATCAGACTGTGTCAAACTACAAAGCTGGAGTACAAATGGAAAGTAACAAACATTCCTGCAGTATCTTCCTGGTCATTACACTGTGAGTCCCCTGTAACAAACATCTTCTCACATGAGGCTGTTACATCTTTGCTTCCAACACCAAGGTAACCATGGCTGTAGAACTCACTGCTTTGGACAAAGGAAAAATATCCTAGTAATATCTGAAAGTGATTCATTGCCACTGGGTTGCCTGGACACATCACTTCCATTGCTCTATTAGCTTCTTCTCTAAGGCTCTGACGTTCATGAAAATTCTGAGCACTTCTAACTCCCCCAGAAGGTCTCAGGCCAATGACAGGAGCAGTGACAAACTGGTGAATCTGTCATACCTAAAGTCCTTCTGTTCATCTCACTTCACTATTCTGTAAATCCCATTACCAGAGCTGGTTTTCTGTTGGTGACTGTACTGCCGCATGTGGGACAGCATATTCAAGTACCATCCACAGCAATACAAAAAGGTGGGAACCGTGTAGTATTTCCCACAAATACTCGGCAGCAAAAGCCTTGTGTACTCCCAAAAAGCAACCCTTGCAATAGCTAGGTGCAGCCTTTCTCCCACCCCCAGTGCCCCGACAAAGTTAAGCCCTGACTGGAGGTCAGTGAGGGACAAGGAACACAGAGTGCCAGGAGTGACAGGGTTCCGTGCCTTCACTTCAGAGAAAGCAGCAAAAGCCAGTGATGCATCTGTCGGGCCTCACTCCAAAGGCAATCACAGGGGAATGCTGTGGATGATGCCAACTGTGATTTGAGCTGCACTCGACAGCCCTCAGCTTCTCCTCTAGTGCAGACTACACACAGAGCCTACTGAAGGAGCTCAAAGCAATGAACCAAAACAGCCTGCATTTTACTGAACTCTTCGGTGCTGGAAATAGGCTCAAGGATATGGCAGCAGTCGCTGAGCACTGAGGCTTTTCCTTACAACCAGGATTGCCAGCTGCCTCATCTGGGGACAGGAATAACCTGTTTTGACAGATTTACTGCTTTTGCTATTTCCCCCTAAACCTTTAATGAAGTTTTTATGAACCATTTCCTTCAAACACCCTTTCACAAGTTGACAATGCAAGGAAGTTACATTTGCGGAGTGGAACAAAGTCAAGCAGACAGATGGGAGGCAAAACAAGCTGAGGAGAAACTCATGCTGCTTGCCAAGCATCTTCCTAATATTTTCCACAACAAGCTGTAAGAAGTATTCCCTACCTTCTCAAATATAACATCTTTCCTAGGATCACGATTTTTAAGTCACCTTCTACTCTCTTACAGCATTACTAAAAGAACAGAATTAGTCAGACAACCTTTTTGGCTAATTGGGAGAGTAGCTTTCTTATACGTGTTAAAAAAATCTGTATTTATCCCTTATGTATCTATAAAGCAGTGAGCCCTGGAGAAACTGAGCAGCATCCCACTGATAAAACCTGTGTGACATTGACTTCCTAAAGTAAATCACCACAGTGGTAGTGTGTTAACTGAAGGCTTCACCGCTTACTTTGAAATTCAAATGAGTATAAACCTTTGGGACTCCAGAGACTGAGATGTAATGTCAGTGAAACCTGAAACAGCACAAGCCCAGGAGAGTTTGTCCTTGTGTTGCCACCTATTTAAATTACTGTGGGCTTGCAAAATGCATGCACGTGGAGTGTGTGGGAGGGGGTCACTGTGATTCTCCCTCTGTGTCTTTAGCATTGCTCACTATGTGTTGTTGTGGAAGTGCCATCATTAACAGGAGACAGCTTTGAGCAGGAAGGCAGCAGAAGTGAAGCAGGGAACAGCAGTAATGAAAAGCCTGCAGTGGCATCCAAGATGTCTGAGCTCAAATTCCACCTGTGACAGAATTCTTAAGGAATCTTGGGCACATCATGTCTCTCCCTCACACGTTAAAATGGATGTGCCCCAGAAAACAATGTCTGTTTTTACTTCCCTTAGGTCTAACATTGACAAAACCCTATAAATCCTTAAACAGTGATTTGTCTTATTTAATTGTAGATTTCCTTAACAATCTTATATAACACTCACACAGGAGATGAGAGAGGAACAGAATAGATTTTATTCTCCCTTACAGAACGTGTGCCAGTCATCCATTGTCCCCTGAATTACACAAGTAGCACTATTTGCCCCAAAGAACTTGAAAATCCCTTTAAAACTTTAAAGTTTTAAAACTTTAAAAAAGACAATGAAGTAGTCTGATACGAAGTCCTGACACACAGAACTCCCACTCTGGTGAGCAGGAGGGGTCTCACATGCAAAGAACCTGTTGGATAGGACTTGCAGATGGAGTAGCAAGAGAATATTGCTTGAGGGTAAATCCATACCCTGAGAGCACAGCAGATTGCCTGTAGCCTATGAACTTCACAATATGATTGAAAGAATTACTTTTAATCATGAACAACTTCTTCTACTTATTTTACTGTCCATCCACATTTTGCAATGGAATGAAAAGAGGTCAAATATTGACTTCCAGAAACATGTGGATACTCCTATCCTCTTCAAGACAAAAAAACCCCTGAAGACAGACCAGGGGAGAAAAGCAGAGATGAAGAGAGGTGAAAATGAAGGGGAGCTTTTGTTTTGCTGAGTGTTCTACTCCCCTGTCCACACCCTAATGTAGACAAGTTCAAGGCAGGCACTCTTGTGTGGGATGCTTTGTACCAGTAAAATTGTAACAAAACAACAGGAAACAAACTGGTAAATGTAATAACTGTATAAGCAAACTGAAACACTTAACACCAGAAGTGTTTATTACACGGGATACAACTTCTTGCAACACTGAGACAAAAAGTGGAAAGTACTATAATAAATTCACCAGAGCGTATTATCTGTACAAAGTAAGCTACTCAGTGATACATCTAAAAATATAGTGAGCAGTTAAATGTGGATTAGGAGAACAAATAGTAACTACAGCATTAAAATATAATCTGAAATCTCTGTAATCGTTTCAGGAACTTCAGCGCAGTCATCAAGATTTCCCAAGGTATCAAACAGCACCTTCCCAAGGAGCTCACTGATACACTGCAATGCCATCTCAGCCCTGACACGGGGATAAGACTGTGCACTGCAGCAGTCTAGGCAGCCATCACTTTTCTCCTTTGCCAAAGCTCATTCGAGGTTCAGCCAAGTCTGACACTGCCTGACGTTACAAAAATTGCATGAGAAGTGATGTGGTGATGATAGAAGAGATTCACAGAGAACAAAAGACAAAACACATTTAAAACTATGAAAGTATAATTGACAAATATCCAACATCAGTATCACTGATAAGCCAAGCATCTGTCATATTCCTTCCTCACGGCAGTTTCCTGATGAGAGCAAAAAACAAAACGCTCAAAGTAATATATTCTATGTAGTGGAGTAAATTTTATGTCTTCCTTCCCTTATCAGGTCTGTTTATTACTCTAGTGTGTGTTTCTGGCCTTCTCAAAGGGCAGGCAAACACTTGTTACAAGTGCTGCTTCCAGACTGACTGGCTTTGGCACCCCAGTACTTCACTTTCTCCTCTTGGAAAGACTAAACAAGGAAGTAAAGAAGTAAGCCTGGGGAAACTAAAATGCTGTATGTCATGATGGGGCCTCAAGAGAAAATAGTAAGTTTTATTTTCTTCCACTCTGTTGCTTCAATAATTTGCTAGAAGTCTCAAACTCTAAAAGCTCTTCTAAACACTGTTGCTATTACCAGTTTCAAATTCAACCTTGTTTGTACTTAAAACCTTCAGTGGCAAAAAGGGAGACTACCAGGTATACCTGCATTGAGGAAAGCATATATGTTATTGCTCCTACTTTCACCTTATCAGTATTCAGCAAGTGTTCAGGTAAAGCTGATAAGCAACCCTGCTCACGAGTACAGATTCATCTCAGAATACTTCTGAGAGACAGTTTCAGTTGAATAGGAATTATTCATTTAGAAGAAAAGGTTGACAGATCCAGATAAAAAGCGCATATTTCTTTAAAGCATTCAGTTGAAATTATTTTTCTTCTGTAAATGATTGTTTACATAGGAGTGGATGAGAAGTCTGCCTAGAAAGCATATCAAATATAACACCATAGCAGGCTGTCCCTGATACTGTTTAAAACAGGCAATGCAGTGTGGTAAAGGAACAGGACTGGAAAACAGAATTGCCAGGCAAATTACTCAGTCTCTTGCTTTGCCTAATTAAAGACAGTCTGTCTGTCAGTTCTCAAAAATCAAATTCTAACTACCTGAAATATGCACCCAAAAATTATGGTACCCAAATTTAGTAGGTATCCTAAAAAAAAATTAGCCAAGTGTTTTTCTAAGTTTTTATAAAGACCCACTCTCACCATTCAATTCCAATTTCATAAAAATTCAAGGCAAAAATCTCACAGACAGACAGAAATACAATTTGAAAGTATTTACCTAAACTCTTCAGCATTTCATCTTTTCCTTTGTACCACTCTCTTCCCTACTCCCTTACAGCTTCATATAGCACTGTCAATGCAGAGTCCATCTGCCAGACTACCCAAATTTGTTCAAACCAGTAAACTTTCAGTAGTAAAATTTATATCCTGCAAGAGACCCTTAAATCTTTGGAGAAAATAGACACAGGCTTATACATATTTTCCCAGCCCCATGCTATAGTATTATACACATATTAGAGATGCACACTCGATAGCAGCTACGTGCTTCAGTAGCGATGGATTAAAGCAAGTGGCGTTTCTTTTAATTAAAGGACACCAATTATTTAAATTTTTTTAAATGAGAGAGAAGTCAGTCATCAACAGTGGCAAGGCAGTTGTTCTGAATTGAAGAAAAGTGCTACTGACATCTGTCCAAAACTGTCTTATCCCCCTCCCTGTCACAGGCCCTCTGAGAACTCTGTGGGGCAACAGCAAGGGAATTCTAACAGCAGAAAGTAAAGTCTTATAACTCTGGCATTAAACTCGTACATCTTCACTCATCAGGTGAATTTCCTAGATAAGATAAAATAACATTAGGCACTACAGACACAAAGCCTAATAAGCAATATCTCCTTTATTTAACCAGACAGTCAGGAGGCCGGGGATGACTCCTAAGTCCATCTGGTTTTCTGTTCCTCAGCTGACCCCATCAATTTGCCCATTTATGTCTTGTTTCTCCATATGAATTGTAACATTTTACCTTAGCTTCTTCTGTGGCTTTTTAAAACTTAACTTTACAGCAAAACATTAATGTCTGCTCTTTCTGTCTGTTTTTTTATATTGCAGTAACACATTATAGCTTTCAAAACAAAAAGGCCATTATTAAACACACAGTTTTTGTAACTCCCAGAATTTTGAACTTCCAAAATGGAAAAAAAACTTATTGCAGGTACAATTTAAAAAAAATACTGCCTTAAGATTACTCTCTTTTAAAAGAGAAAATGTTTTGGGCTTTTTTTGTCCTAAGTTGTGTACAGCTATGGAGTTCATGCTGTAAAAAATCCAGAAAAGTTTAGGATTCTTTCATTTATGACTTTGATGATTACTCAAAAGTCAAAAATAAAGAGGGCATAAGCTATGCAAGTTATGAAAAAAAAATACTTCAAAAAGATATCTTCCTAATGTCAGTCTCATCTGTCACCTCACCATGCAGCTTCTGTACAGTTTGCCTTTTGCCAAATCCTTTTTATAACTGGCAAAGGAAATGCTGTTCATTTGCATGCAGCTGCAAAAATAAAGAAGGTAAGCTTCTTACCCTCATTTGAATATGAAATAAAACACAATGGTTTAAGAAAACAGAATCTCAGCATTTTTAATAGCAGGAACAGATAAGACATTATTGACTACCTAATGTACCATACTTTAGAGAACAACTACTCAGAACATCAAGTTAGATAACTGCAGCTACTTGTGACGGGGCATGGCATGGTCCCAGCTCTTGTGAAGCTTCTACTCTGCTGCAAAGTTAGAAACAGACTGCAAAGAGAAGGCAGAGACACAAATAGCAGATGCAATGTTTACACTCTCTCACTCCAATCCCAGAGAGCATTACAAACTTAACTAATTATTTGTAAACTGTCCCAAATCTTACAAATATTTTGCTAGCAGTGAAGTCATCTTCTGGCATTACCTGTTACTACCGGATGCTTTCCCTGGGCTAGAACAGTATGGCTAACTGTAACTTACAATTTTGTATGTAAGTAAATAAAACAAACAGACAGAAAAATCAACCAGAACACTGGAGAGTGTTTAGGGAAGAGGATAGAAAAGAATTAGTTCCGTATCAGAAGCAGTTCAGAAAAAAAAACATTCTTCTCCCTTCTGTGAAACAAAGGTCAATAACAGGTCGTGGAAAATATGTGCTTGCTTTACACGTGTGTAATTCAAGGCCCCTTAGATAAATATATGGTAGTAATAAAGGAATAATAGTCATAATTAAATTTAAGTTAATTAAATTAATAGTAAGAATTAAAATTACTTCCAAAATCAAAGGTTAGTCAACATTTCCAAGCCTATTTATTTCCCTTCTAGTATTAGCAACATCAATTACTTGACACAGGATGCAAACATTGTCATATGTTCAGAGCAGTAGCTACAGGAAGTTTCCAAAATTAAGTTTCACACAACAGAACTCCATGAAGATTTAACCTATAGAAGAACATATAAGTAAACAAAACACACTTTGTATTTTCCTCATTGCAGTTACAGCTTCCTCGTGAGGGGAAGAGGAGGGACAGGCACTGATTTCATCTTTGTGGTGACCAATGACAGGACCTGAGGGAATGGCCTGAGGTTGTGTCAGAGGAAGTTTAGGTTGGATATTAGAAGGAGGTTCTTCACCCAGAGGGTGGTTGGGCACTGAACAGGCTCCCTAGGGCAGTGGTCACAGCACCAAGGCTGACAGAGCTCAAGGAATGTTTGGATGATGCTCTCAGGCACAGCGTGTGACTCTTGGAGATGGTCCTGCGCAGGGCCAGGAGTTGGACTCCATGATCCTTGTGGGTCCCTTCCAACTCAGTGTATTCTGTGATTCTGTGCTCACAGCTGATCTTTATGACATCTGGATGTTTGGAAACCTTACATGGAAAACTTTTAACTGCTACTAAAAGAATGAAGGCACCACTGCTTCAAAGAACCACCAACTACCCAAGGAGGGCTTGCTGAGCTTCCTAACCAAGTTAAAGGTCTCATGTGGCTCAGAATGCACTTTCCTCACTGCACCAGAAGGAGACACTGGAGGGGACTGAAGAATTCACCTGTGAGGGATGCCACACTCATGTCCCCACATACACACATGTGCACAGCATGTCTCTGCTCTGCAAAAAGAACTAGCTTTTCCACAGGCAAAAGGTGAACGTACTTGGAAGGTGGTAACAAGATTAATGAACAATCAGTGAAGAAAAATACTGTTCTAAAAGTGTAAATACACCCTTTCTGAATTTTTAAGTAAGTTCTTATAAAGAAAAGCAAAGCCTCCAACTTTAAAAAGAAGAGCAAAGGATATACAGAACTTTTCACACAAAAAAATTACTGCACTGATATTAATACCCTAGTGATAATGCTTTCAATTTTTAAAAGAACATCAAAAGCGTTTTTGCAGAAAAGCAAACTCCTAGGACAGCATTCCTGGTGATGCAGACAGCCACACAGTTCTCAGGGTTCCACAAAGAAAGCTGACATGAAGGCTGCCCAAGGGGAGAATATGGACTGGCAATCTGCAGAAAAAGTTCTGGGCTGATCAGGTGCATCTCTGGGCACTTATTTCAGAAAGAAATGCAGCTCAGTTTTGGGCAGCTCTAGGAGCCCCAGGTGCTGTGTCCAAGGCTGGCCATGGTGCAGGCCTCTAAAACCTGTTTGCTAACACATACTCCTTTAACTTCAAAAAAATACAGCACCAAATATAGGAAGAGCACATTCCCTTATCTTCCTCAGTCTTACAATGCTCTTAAGAGAGTGTATAAGCATAACCCTCTCACCCCATACCCACAACATCAGAACCAGTAATTTTCTAATTTCCCTAAAATTAGGCATTTGGATGGATTAATCTCACGGACTCAATTTCTTTATTAATTTCATTAGTTTATTGATTTCATCCAGCTGCTCTACAGGTTTCCTGTGATTTGTATTTAAATGAGTTCCCTGATATTCTTAAGAGGAAAAAAAATAGATGGCCCTTATCTGTCTGTTCTATACCATTCATAATTTTAGCAACTGATATGACACAGCAAGAGGATGAAGAATGGTGCCTAAGACATTAATCCCAGGGGGGTTTAATCTTTCATCATGGGTTTCCAGCAGAGATCATGTCAGTCTCCTTCTTCTGAACTCTCTACTTCAAGACAAAGTAATTAGAACTGCAAAATACTCCAGGAAAACACGTACCCCACAGATTAATAGAAATGAGCAGTACTTTTTATATGCCACATACCCCACTCCCTTTCACTTGCCACTTCAGTTCTTATAAGCAGCCTAAGAAGAGCAAGGGCTTGAAAGATATTAATCTGAACACAGAGTATTCAAGTCATGATGTATATTTAAGAGGGAAAAAAAAAAAAGAAACCTAGTTTTCAGCTTCCATTGTACCGCCTAGCCAATAGTAAACTATTTCTAGTAACAGCTGCTAAGAACTTTGAAGAGTATTTTTAGGATGTAACCAAGCTCAGGGTATTTTTAATCTATGATTATACATTGTCTAAGTCAGATCAGCATCAGTTAGGAGGTTTAGCCAGACTCTGTTCTTGTTATTATACCCTCATATAACCTGAGGCTGCTGCAAAACAAATGTTTTTGAAGGGTCGCTTAAGTGTACAACAGAGAAAATTGAGCAGTCCTATAATTTCTTGGGCAGGGAACACATTCAGGGGAGTTTCTTCTCTTTCAGGCTCTGCAATAATAACAGTAACTCAATCGTAAGTGCAGACAGACAGACAGACTGATGTTTTCCTAAGTTTCATAAAACCTTAACAGTGCTATTTTAGCCATACTGGAAAAATTCATTAGTTTCACAAGGCTATGTCAAATTTTCTCCAGTGCAGGATGAGATGAGAATGTGCTGGTCTGAGGAAAAATGCAGAAATCTGCAGTCTTGAGGAGGGGGCACTGGGTCTTTCCTCACTTGTTTATTTTCCCACTCTTTCCAAACATCAAGCAGCTGAGATGACAGAACAACGTAGCTTCAATCTTTTGCTTGTATTGCCAGATTCTGCTAAAGATTAAAGACAATTTTCCAATTACTTTTCGGTATCTTCGGGATTCTGAGAGAGCCTCTTATGGAAATGAAGAGGTAGGAGGTAACTATCTTTGTCAGAAAGGCAACCCAGCTTTGCACTGAGTAGTAAGGGTATCTTTTCCACCTCCACATTAATTACTTTTCACTTTGCGCAGTATTATGTAACATATTGCTGTGAAACTGTCTTGCAGTTTAAATTTCTCTACCCAAAACAAAGAGGGACCTGCTCCCTTACAGCCACTGAAAGCGTGCACTGGCAGGAAAATAGAAAAAATCAGCTGGAGGTTTCCAGACTGCACTGCTGAGAGGAAAGAAAGAACAATTTACTGTCAAATGGCTGCACGACAGAGCAAAGGGATACCATCCATGCCAGAGTGTTTAACCAAAAGAGATCCAAAAAAATGCTGCTTGCTTCTCTCCTGTTAACACAGAACTGGGGTCACAGGAAAAAGGACCTCAGCAAGCCACCAGCTCACAATGACAACAGGAAAAGAAATATAAGTGATTTTAACCAGCCCTCTCACACTATTCTCCACCATAAGCAGCAGAAACAGGATGCACTTAGATCCTAAAAACCCTGTTATTGTTATAAATTATTTACTGAAACTCCGTTTTTTTCTCATTTGTTTGAAGAACAGCTGCTTTTATTACACCAAAGAATAGTAACAGGAAAAAGAAAACATAACAAGATAAAAAAAATACTACTACAGCAACAGAGAAACAAATACCTTGATACCTTCCCCATCCTATTGCTTCACAATGATATTGCCTATTATTTCTGAGCTATTTCAGCAAAGGGAAGCCCAGCTCAGCGGGCAAAGGTTAGGGAGGTCCAGCAAAATGTCAGTGTTTCATTTTCATTGCAGCCTCTTTACTCTCTCCCCTGGAAGCATGTGCGATTTCACAATGGAGGGAAAGGGTGAGGGTACCAGCCCAGCTCAGCCAGGCAGACTGTTCACCCCTGACACCTCAGTGTTAACTGTGAAGAAAGCCAGATGCTGCAGAAAATGACTCCTTCCCAAGGACACTGACCCTCTTTGGCAAGGGAAATGACAAGTTGGCAGAGTCAAAGAAGGATCACAACTCTGAAAAAAATACCTGGGATGTAGATTCCCCACTCCAAGACTGAACTGACTTTGTGAAACACTGGGCAGAGATCTGTAGAGCCTGAAGTTTCTCCTTATATCTACTACCCTGCGAAACAAAATCAGCATATTTCTAGAAGAACTGACTTGCCGGTTTCTTTTACAGGTGAAACCTGTAATTCCAGAGTCATCAGCTGGAAGGATGGAGGTGCTCACACAGTGCAATTAAAATCATACGATGTCTGGAGTCAAAAAAGACCAAAGCTTTCCTGCTCCAGGGCTGGGCCACCTGTAGACACAGCTCCAAAAGACTTCATAAACTGAACCGTAGGCATCAAGTTCCTTTGGACACAAGAATGTCTGACGGTGGCCATGAGTCACTTCACCTTTCTATCATTCAAGCCCATTTTATAGTTAGGAGTGCAAAACTATCAGGAGTTCTGGGGTGGCTAATGCCAGTCAAATCAGTATCTACAAACAAGCTGCCAGCAAAGACATTGACTTGTTACCAAGGGGTGAACACGAGAACAGCATGAAATCAAGGTGATTAAATGGAGTGAAAATACAACCATCAGAGTGCAAGTACTTAGTGCCACAAGTCCAAATCTGGTGAACTAAAAGAACTACTTAAGGATGTTCAGAGACCCTGAAGGTGGCCGAGATTCAATACAAGATGCAAAAGCTTTCTGCGATGATGTGGGCAGGCTCCAGGTGAGCACTCACCCTGAATCACTGTCCATGGTAACCAGAGAGAATCAGCAGAGTGGTCAGAAAGTTTGGTACAACACTCGGAGAAGTCAGTATGTGCAGCCTCATATCCACACAATTCCTTCACTTCACTTGTCACTCACATCCAGTGCTGAACACACAGGCAATGCAGGGAAAAGTTTGAGCAGGATACAGCTACAGAATGGGAAATTACCACCAAATCAGGGCACGTTACATACATTCAGTGCATGCACTCAAACCAGGAAAACTTGATGACCTTAGACCGATGAAGAGACCAGCATATAAAAGTCACAAACTACTCAAGAATAAAACACATTAATAATCTGTTCATTAAGAGGCATATCATAAGAACATGCTAGGAAAAAACATCATAATTGCGGTTATTCTTAAGAGAAAATAGAGATCTGAACAATTCTAAACCTGGTTTTCAGATCTAAATGCGCAATCTTTTTGAAAAAAAAGCTTATAAAAAAATAGACTGTAGCCCAATATATTCTTGGACAATTAATTTTTAAGTGAGGAAAATCGAGTACGTGGAGTTCAGCCGTCACATTTTACACGGTGCCGCAAAGGAAGACGATGAGAGAAGCGGGAGGTCCCGGGATGTCCGAGCGCTCCCGGCCGGGACCCCCCGAGCCGCCACCGGGGGGGGCCCGAGCGCCTCCGCCTCGGCCCGGATCCAGCCCTCCCTGCTTCTGGAAGGACGTGGAAAAGTTGGAGACGGGAAGGGAGCTGGGAAGGGGCTGGAGCACGAGTCCTGTGAGGAGCGGCTGAAGGAGCTGGGGGTGTTTAGCCCGGAAAAAAAGAGGGCTAAAGGGGGTGGGTGGAGCCAGGTGGGGAGTCAGACTTTCCCAAGTCACAAGACACACGACCAGGGGAAACGGCCTCAGGTTGCACCAGTGGGAGTTTACGTTGGATATTAGGAACAATTACACCACTGAAAATGTTGTCAAGCACTGGAACAGGCAGCCCAGGGCAGTGGTGGAGTCACCATCGCTGGAGGGATTTAAAAGCCGCGTGGATGTGGCACCTGGGGACATGGTTTAGTGATGGGCTTGGCAGGGCTGTGTTAGTGGTTGGACTGGATGATCTCAGAGGTCATTTCCAACCTTCACGATTCCATGGTTCCATGAATGCCAGTGTGCCTTTTGCCACGGGCCCAGCAGCAGTTCTGCCTGAAGACAGGGGGGTTGGTCTGCCAGGAGGTTTGTTCTGAAGTACCTTCCTCTACCCATTCCACCAGTGGCTAAGTCAGAGCTTGACAGACTCAATACTTACACTCAGAAGTGACCTAAATTCGTGGCCACCATCTGAGGATGGCAAATGGCCTCCATACATCAGTTTCTACTTTCAGTTTTTGAGGGAAATATAGATCAATAGACTGATAGATACTGATGTTCTCTTTGATTCTTACTGCTTTCTAAAGTAGGAACATTAGAGCTAAACTCAGGCAAGGCGTAACTTTATTTCAACGTTCTGATCTGAATAAACAAAAGAAATCTATTTAAAATGCTGGTTTTACATGGATTCTCTATGTATCAAGCTACAATGGCCAAAATTAAAAACATGCCAGACAGATATTAAGGTGAATCTCACAACTCTTCTAGTGCAGCACAGCACCAGCATATACCTCTGATTAAAAGTGATCCCTGAAATATGCACATCTCCATTTATCTGCAACAAAGAACCGACTACTCTGCCATGCAAAGGGAATTTTATTAACTTGATTCAGAGTCTGTCACTCATTTTCCAACATCTTACGTGTACCTATAATATATGTCATGTTTAATCCATTTGATGAACTGTGTTTATTTCTGCTTCTCTGATGAACTCTCAGCAATTTGCCTGCCAGTCCACATCCTTTACAACAACTTACTGGAGCCCAAATTATTAAAAAAGCCTTTTATAGCTTTCTTTATTAATAAATAAGTAAATAAAAAAAGGCTACAGACTGTTTCTCTGTTTCTGCTGTCTGTTTAAGTTAGCAAGTCCTCAGGCACTGATCTTTCACGGTGTGTAAATGGTGCTTGGCATAATGCCCATTTTTCACCCCAGCCTCGCTGGGCTTTCCAGTGCAAATCTAATAATGTAAAAGCTTTTTTTTAGAGCAAGATTCACCTTACCTATCAGCACTTGCATAAAAGGTGAATATAATTTCCATATAAACAGGAATTTATCAGCCTTGTCATACTTCCTTCGGGAGGAATGACGCTTTTTATTCCTCAGCAAGCATTCAGGTCAGACACAGTAAATGCCACCTTAATTATGTGTCAATGTATTGGTGCGAGTTTCCCAAACAAAATACGTGCCTTGGATTAACTCAACATAACTAGTGTTAAAGGGAATCTCCACAGTCTTAAAAATGGGGAACAACTGGCCTTAACAGATTTAAATGATCTTAGACCATATTTCAAAAAAAGTTTGTCCTTCCTCAAAAAATGAAGCCCTGTGACACTAGCCAAGAGTTATTATTCCTCCCCGATTTTCGGTAATGAATTTTTAAATCCACAATGAAAACTTTCCATGGTAAGTATATTTCTCATAACCAGAATCCAGATCTTTAAAAAATGCCAGTAATTATTTATTTCGTGCCTAAAACTATTGCTCCATTCAGCAACTGACATTTTCACACTTTTAATGCAGGGAACCACAACACACTACAAAGTAGCCTACAATAAAAGATTAAAACAAGGAGTAAAAGGAGAAGTGTTTAATGTTCAATCCTCACTACCAGGCTACAGCAAGTGGAAAAAAAAAAACGAACTGTAGGAATTAAGCAGGATCGGCAGCACAGTTTTGGCCATGACTGATGGTTCCTCAGCAGAGGACCACCACAGGGCATACCCAGAAGAAGGCTTTGGAGGTGGTTTGACTGCTCCAAAAGGAAGCATCTGCACTGCATTTTCACACTTTGTGTATCTTCAGCCTCTTCACCTCCTGGACAAGTGCTCTCTCACATATGATTGTCAAAATCCCCTTGACCCCACGAGTCAGGTTTACTTGAGGTTATAAAGTACAATTTCACTGCACGTGACCAGAACTGGATGCAAACAAACAAGCAAAAAAAAAAGGTAGTTCTGAGAAAAGCACTGCCTTCACAGATCAGAGCAGAGTCAAAGAAGGGGCAATGCCTTGGAAATATAGTTGGGTGTTTTTTTAAAATCTCTTGACCTTGATCACGTCCATCTTAATAAACTGAAATTACTGTTTTGAGGGAAAGACACATCTACAGCAATTCAGCTGTACAGCAATACAGCAAGTGGAGTTAGCTCTGGATTACAAGAGGCTCAGGAAATGCAGTGCCAGCTGTCCCTAACATCTTTTTGGAAGCCTGAACTTAATACAGATCTCCTACAAATGCTACTAGCTTTGCAACAGCAGACACCACAGCACCCTACAAGGCAGGTCACTTTTTATTTTAATTTTTCACTACAAAGGTAGGTCATCTGAGCATGATTAAGTACATCTTGGGGAATACTCCAAGCACAGGGCACAGCAAGAGGTTTTCCCAGGTCAGACAGGAAGGTCATTCCAGATTCAGGTGTGCTCCCAAGTACAGACAATGCAGTCCTCTCTTTTAGCCATCAGCCTATCATGAAAAATCACTGGACACAAAACAAATTCTGCATTGCCCTGCTAATAAAACACAGCCTCTGTACAGGAACTCCATGGAAATCAGTTAATTAACAAATGAGGAAGAACATAATTACAAGATTGTAGGGTATCTTTATCACTATGACTATGTCATCGTATTTATCACTGTTTTCTGTCACCACATACAAAGAACATGTCTTCAATGCAGTTAGTTTAATTTACAAGCTCCAAAATAATAATTTTGCACCTCTATTGACACTTCTGGAAGTTATTTTTGCCTGAAAAAAGTCACCATGAGGATCCGTGAGGCAAAATACACAAAGCAGCTTGAAGCTTTTATCTGCCTAAACAAGCAAATAATGATGTTAGAAAAGTGTTCTTTCTGCTCCCAGGCTCGTTCAGAACCAAATTTCGCAAAGAAAAGAGTGACCCAGTTCAGCAATGTAAGTACCTGTCACCTCACCAGCTTTCAAAGCTTAGCTGAAATAACGTTCAGATGTTACAGCCTGCACTTCAGACAACAAAGTCCATAAATATTCCCTATGATTAGCAGGGCCAGATAAAGAGGCAGTGTGCTGGTTCTGGCTGGGGTGAGGTTCTGACAGACAGTCAGCTCACTGCAGGGGTGAACTGGCAGAGGTCACTCCAAAGGCCACGTTCTTATGGCCGAGGGAATCCTATGGGCTGTAGCTCAGATGTCTGCATTGCTTCAAGCAGCAGGGCAGCAAGAGGCACTAAGGAAAGGCCAATAACCCTACAGTGAAATCAACATCACCAGAGTGTGCAAACTATTCCCAAAGCCATCCCAGAAATAATCTCTCTGTATTTGCTGAGAAAGTCACTCTGGCTATCTTCAATTTACTCCTGATAGGATCTGTCTCCTTCACCCGTGAAAATAATTTTTAAAAGGTTATTAAATCTGCATTAATTTAATTAATAAAGCTTTTCCTTACAGTTGTACTTAGGAGGCAAAGATTTTGTAGAGTCTGATGTGTTTCAAGCACCACCACGGCTTTGAAAACATGAACACATGAGACCTGCACAATAGTCTGAGGATCCAGCAGCCCTCACAACCGTAACACAGCTGAGAAGGACTTTTCAGTCATCAAAACCTTTCCATTTCTCTACAGCTGTTTATAATGAGAGAAAAGGTACACATCTTCTTTCCAATCTAGCCTGGATGATTAATTAACTGATGCAACAGCACTGCTGCAGCTGCCTTTGCCAAGTTATCATCCTCAGGACCATAATTAACACAGAAGAAGTTCCAGTGGGAATCAGGCTTGAATGACATCAGTGGTAAAAATTAAAAGCTCCTGAAGCTTTTACAGCACTTCAGAGCAGCTTCTTCTCTGAGCAACCCTTCAATTCTGCCAAATGCCTCTTGGAGGCAGCTAAGGCTCAGTATGTTTTTACTCGACTCAAGGATCATTCTGGCAGACAGAAACCTCTGACCTAAGACTTTGCTTCAAAAATAACAGTGACTTACTTATACTTCCCCTTTATCCCATTTCTTTCATGTAAGCAATGAAAGCACAAGAGGGAAGTCCACAACTAAAACAGGAGATGGGGCAGATTTCTCCCTCCAGCCTGCCTTTTGGATTTGCTGGTAAATTGTGCCATTCAAGGAGGCAAGAGGTCATAATGCTGATTAACTGGACTTACCTATACCCTAGTGTTGTTTTGGCTTTCTTCCACCACTCTCTGAAACTTTACTGCTCTGAGCCATGAATATTCGTGGCTCATGGCATAAAACCCAAACACCAGACTGAAGTAGTATATTATAATAAGTTAACACAGTGGGTTTTTGATGTTGCTGTTCTACCTAGTGGAGATACTCCCATTTCCACCCTTGATTAATGTATTTCCACCCTTGGTGTATTGATCCAGTGTGCAATATTCCCCATTTCCTCCCAGAGACATCAGTCTATCCACAAACGGTGGCTCTTAATGAGGCAACACAGCTCTCTCTCTTCTAAAACAAATGCAAAGAGAGGACACCCTTGATCTTTTATTGCCTAAGTGTTTCTGGTGCAATGATCTACTTGCAGCTGACATTTGAAACTTGAAGCTAAAAAGAAACCTGCAGATGGGATTTGAAGGTCATCCAAATACAGCTCTAAACCTGCTCTATTTTGCTCTCTAATGTAGCCTCCATGCAACCCTCTGGTTGTAAGTTTTCTTTTTCCTCCAAATTGATCACCTGTTATATCATTTTATGATTCAGTGGGTAAGAGCAAATACATGCTTACAGAGATTTTCCTAATTATGTTTCCTTTTAAAGCAGTAAACCTGGAAAACTCTATTTTGTCTTTTAACTTACGCTGCTCAAAGGAAAAAAAAAATTCTCTTTTTCTCTGTAACCACATGACACCTAACTAGAAATAGATTTGCATCATGAAATGTTGTGTTAAATATCTGTTACAACTTTTCAGGACAGTGTCTTAAGGATACCGTGACACTCCCTGGGCTACCAAGTGGACTTAATGGGACTTGTATTTGTAATCCAAGTGTTGATTTTTATACCTACCTACATCTGAATAAAAAGACTAACTATATGTTTGCATGAAAAGCAGGCTATAACCCCATGCAAAGGACTAGCCCACATCTGTATGACACTCAAGTCCTACTTAAGCCTATTCCAAATATCATTAACATTCTTCTTGCACAAATAAGACAGCACCACTCTGGATTAGGTAATGGGAGACAGACTTAGTGGCTGGACTAAATGACAGAGAAGGAACAACATAGCATTACTAGGTTATGGTATCATCTGTGCTTTCTAACCCCCTTGGATACATCAGCCTCATCTTGTATGTCCTCTCCCATATTATGGCCTGCACCTGCCTTCATAGATCATGCTAACTATTGACATCTGGTGTGCTGAGTCCCAGAGTGGCAGAGAAGCTGTAGCACTGAGGAAAGTCTGAGTTAGCCTGTACTTAGCAGTGGAGCATCACAGAACTAGGGACAGCTGACATCAGTGGTAACACAGACACAAAACTTCCTAATTGTGGTGCTCTGAATCCTGTCCAACACACTAAAAATTACTTCCTATAAAGACCTTACTATTTTAAATTACATACTTGCTCAGTAAAATGCAAATTTAGGCTCACTTAGGAAGTGGACAGAACTAGGTAATGCATGTATCTCAAATAAAATCCCCAAAATCTAGTGATGCCAGCCACTTCACACTGCAAACTCCAGTCTGAGTTTAAACCATGAGAGTAAATGTTGCCAGACCTTGTGGCCTTGAGCCACAAGCCATTTGTCCCACATCTCAGCAGGCAGCTCTGTTCACTGGACTGCCATGACACTTCACACTCCAAGGAAAAGGCCAACTTACAGGTGCCAGCTGATGGCCATGATAGGGAAAGGTCATGCTCAAAATCTGTTCCATGACTGCTGTCTCAAATAGTTTTCATTCCCAAATTTACTGATTTTAAGGCATCTACCATCACCCAATGTGACTTCTGACGATATCTGTGATGGTTCATGTAAGTCTCAGGAAATGCCTGCTCACCAGATACTTGACAATGAACTTCACTAACATTAGCACAAACATGTTTTCTCACTGATTCTGTATGTGTTCTATCTACAGGGCTCTTCATCTCCCATAATTTGCACTTCTTAACCTTTCTCCTGTACTAAATCTGAAATTCTTGGAAATGCTGGTGAGGTGATTTTTCAGAGCAGCTTCTACAACCTGCCTGAACATTTCTCAGAGCACTTGAAAGACAAGTTGTTCTGCAGCTCCTGACCCCACCATATGGCAGTGGTTAAACTCAGCCCTCAGATCATCTGCACAATAATAGAAGCACCTGTGTGGAGTCCAGAACTTCTCTTTTGGACATCAGGAAAGGCAGAAAACCACTATGGGCAATCATTTTAATTATTAAAAAGCCTGGTTACCAAATGAGCAAACATCGATTTAACAAAGTTCCTTTGCTGTATTGTGCATTAAAATCATTAATCCTCAAAGCTCTGCAAAATGGACAAACACAGCTGTTTGTGAGCAGCTGTCTTTGGCAGGGAAACCGAAGGCCAAGAGGAAAGGAAGTCACCAGGTGTTAGTTAGACTACATGTTGACAAAACAGAGGTAACACCTGATGCTACATACATTTATAATCCTGCTGATTTTCATTCTGTACAGCTATGCCACACATGGAGAAAACACTCAGTGACAGGATGGGCAGCACACTGGGTAGCAATTTGCAAGAATGCAACCAAGAAGGACAGAGGAATTCTGCAATTAATCTCAAAGACTTGTCTAAAACCACATCAAAGGCACACCCATGGCAGCAGCAGCCATAACCAAACTCATACGACGGCCAGGAATAACAACAGTTAAGTCATAGTGATACGGATTTCAGCTCAGCCTACTCATCAAAACACACAGGTTCTTCCCTAAAATTTGAGACACAGGGAATTCCCTTGCACTAGTTACCTAAACTACCTCAATTAAAGATGTTATGTCAGGTAATATGACAAGGTAAATCACACTCCTGGTCTGAAGGTAGCAGCAACAGAAGGCTTTGATTCCTGCATACCTGAACTTCAGAATCAGCAATACAGTTCACAATCATGTATATGGCACCATTCCCAGTCCCCTAATCAGACTCTTAGAGAAATCAGGACAGTCTCTTTCTGGTTCTATCAAAACAATCACAAGGGCAACCTGTAAGCAGAGGGAAAGCAGCATGAAAGTAATAATCTGCCTCACATGGAGATATACCTGAAATACAGATTTGATCTCAAATAGTTCAGGTTCCTAACTCAAAATGGAGAAGAACACAAGATTCTTTAGAGTCAGCAGACTGGAGACACAGGCCCCTCACTGTCTTGTTATGGAAGGTTCAAAAAGCAATTATGGGCTGTTAATGTGATCCAGAGGAAAGCTGGACATCATAGTCATGGAATGAGGAAGTCTCACCAATAACAGTGTTGTGGAATACACACTTTTGCCCAGAAGTGTGACAGCCTCGTTTTCAAGGAAATAGAGATACCATTACAGAAAGAAACTGTCCACTGAATCCAATACCACTCCCTGTACCTAGAACACAATAAAGTCAACACACAAACAAGCAGTGAATGGTTCAACCATCTAATAATTCTATATTCACTAACTTCTGCTTTTGGAGCCATCTTTTCTGGAAAAGCTGGGGCAGAGAGCTACAGCAGTGCAGTGTGTGGGGAGATATCTAGAGAATAAGATGCACCCTAAGTGCAGTCTAAAAGTTTAGGCACCTGTAAGCACTAGCTCTTGGCCATTTTCAGGTCCAAAAAGTCCCCCAGAGAGCATTACCAATAGTTATTATTTGGTTTAACCTGGAGAGAGACAAATTACTAGAAACTGTTTGACTGATGTGCAGTGATTAACAACAGGCATCCCAGGGACCGTCACACCAAGTTTAGGGCTGAGAAAACACGATGACATTTCTCAGTAACCTGCACAGTAATCAGTCACCTGAACGACCCACTCCGATCCTGATGTAACCTTGCTAATTCCACTGTGCTAAGAGTTGAACGTGTCCCCTAGATCCTGCACTGCTCCACTTCACACAGTTAATGTGTGTGACTAAAGTTCTGCTCAGCTCCAGATGGTCAAACATCAAACAAATTGAAAAACAGTGACTGCCAAATCTCTGCTGGAAAAAAGAAACATATATATATATATATATATATACACACACACACACATATATATATATACACATACATATATATATATATATACATAGAAGCCATAAAAGAGGGATCATGAGTTCAGCATCAGAAAACATAATGCAACATGCTGTCATCCCTTTTAAAGCTCAAGGTATTTACCTTGCAAAAAGGTAATGAAAGGATGCAAAGGTCACAAAAACCTGCAATAAATCCCTTCCCTTAGCTACTGAACAGCATCTCAGCTCTCCCCCTCCTGCTGACAGACTTTATGTCCTCCAAGACACCATGATCTAGATCAGGGGTAAGACCTTCATGCCCCTACTGGCACACAAGCTATTCCAAAGAGGTATTAAAACTAAATAACAACTATATTCAGATACTCCACTTGCTTTAGAGAAGATAAGGCCTGACTAGAAAGCAAACTATGCACTAGGCAAAAAAAAATATGGGTCCTAGCCCATGGTTCAGTCAACTAAATAAAAGCATCCATATACAATTTGTGGAGCTTCTCATGATTCTAGCAGCTTTCCAATGTGGCTGCCAGGATGGCAAGAGAATTTACTGGAGCTTCTCATTTCAGTGCAGGGTTTAGCCCAGAGGGAGGAAGGGAAAGAGGGAAGAAGGTACAGTGATATTTTGATTAATATACAGGACTGGAACTCATTAAGAGTAGGATCCATTTCCAGTTTTATACAACTTCTCTTCCCTGCACTAACCTACATCTGACATCAGCCATAACATTCCAGAAACAGCTAGAAGGAATTTTCACACCTTTCTTCTAGGACATCATGTTATCTAGCATGTCCTAGATCAAATAAAGCAGATGGTAGATGCACTACAGGTTTTTCCTAGACTCCTGCAACTGCCAGGATGAACCATTCCCCGAAGACCACAATGCCCACTGTCATACTTTCAAATGGGGGAAATGCTTATTCAGCTTCCTGTAGCTTATGAATCACTGTATACAATTATTTTAAACGTGGCAAAGTTTAAAAGTCTTTAAACTTAAAAGACTTTAATGTTTTCATTAGCAGTCAAATTTTGAAATAACGATATATTCTTGACACTGTCTGTTCTGCTCACTAATGAATGTGCAAAAACCCACTTGTTTTAAAGTCTCCAAAAGAGGGGTCCAGACTGAACACACCTGACTAAAACTGTGTGTCCCATGGCACAGAACCCTGTGTGACTGCTGGGTTTGGCTGGGGTGAAGTTAATTTTCCACATAGTATCTAGTATGACACTATGTTTTGGATTTGTCCTGGAAACAGTGTTGATTATAGAGAGATGTTTTGGCTATTGCTGAGCGGAGCCTACACAGAGTCAAGGCCTTTTCTGCCCCTCAGCCCACCAGCCAGGAGGCTGGGGGTGCACAAGAAGCTGGAAGGGGACATATCCAGGACAGCAGACCCCAACTGTCCACAGGGTTATTCCAGACCATTTGGTGTCATGCTCAGTACATAAAACTGAGGGAAGAAGGAAGAGGCAGATGTTTGGAGTGATGGTGTTTGTCTTCCCAAGTCACCACTGTGCACGACAGAGCCCTGCTTTCCTGGGGATGGCTGAACACCTGCCTGTCCACGGGGAGCAGTGAATAATTCCTTAGTTTTGCTTTGCTTGTCTGTGTGTGACTTTTGCTTTCCCTATTAAACTGTCTTTATCTCAACCCACGAGTTTTCTCACTTTTGCTCCTCCGATTCTCTCCTCCATCCCACTCGGAAGCGAGTGAGTGAGCGGCTGAGTGGGGCTGAGCTGTTGGCTGGGTTAAACCACAGCACTTACAAACTGCTAATGGGGAAAGGGCCTTGAAAAAGCTCTTGTCTTCTGCCTTGTCTGGGATGAACTGTGCTTACAAACATTTCTCTGCTCAGTGTCTTCCTCTGCTTCATGTCACACAAAAATCTGAGCCATTCCTTTCTTTCTCTGACTAGCACAAATCTGGAATCATTCTGCTGGCCCCCACAGTTATTCTAGGTTTACACAACCTAAGGGAATCCAGCATATCTTCCAAGAGTTCCACTGCCAAAAATTACTTTTTGCCAATATATTCTTTGCCCCTAAAATAAGCATTGCAGTTTCTAAATAGTCATTCAGGCAAGGAATAGATCAGAAATGATTCTTTTCTGAAGCACTTAAGAAAGATCAAATTGCTGTGTCTGCCTCACGCTCTGATACTGCAGAATATGCTCAAGTGTAACCAACAGTACTGCTGGACATTTTGAAGATCTTTTCAAAACAGGAAAATAACCATTTTAGAAAGGCTTTTAACTTCCAGTTCCTAGTGGAAAATGAAGTTGATGCTAAACAGTAGTATGCTTACAGAACACATAAATATTGGCAGCAAATGATGCCGGACTGAATTAAAAGATGAATTAAGGATTTCCTACTGGATTATTTTGCATTACAGAAATTAAGGAGGGTGGGGCAGAACATTAAACTTAATAGTGTCCAAAAACTATTTCAGTCCACAATGAGTCTTGTTTCTGGAATACAGTTTGGGGAAGAAACATTAATGAATGCTTTACTGAGAACTCCGCATTTTAAAAGAAGTTAAAAGAAGGCACACTAACGTGTATTATAAGTGGAGCAATGCTATCCCATATTGGTGTCAAAACATCATTTTTTATCCTAGAATTTGGAAAAATCTCAGACACACAACATTTGTTGCTGGAAATCAGGAAATGTGAAATGAGCTTTCCTGCCAGCATGAAGGAAGATACATTCTGGCTACAACTGTTGGATTTGGAACTGTTAACAGCATTACTAGTGTTCGGGTGGCAGCAGTGATTCCTGTGGACTTTATTCTCTCTTCTAATTATTCTTTCTGTCTTCCCAATTTCATTTACATAAAATGTACTTTGTAAACAGAAAAACTACTTGTTACATTCACAGAAACACCTTTGATCAGTTCTGGCTGCACATACGGATGTCTTTAGACATGGCAGAAATCAGAAGTAAATCGAAATTAATCCATTCCCAGTGAGTTAACACAAAACTTCCGTTGGCATGCTTTCTAGTTTCTTTACATGTCCCATCTGATGAGGTTTCCTCATTGCCCTAGGAAATCTCTTAATACATTAACTTGCAGTGCAATGAAAGCATTAGTAGGAAAAAAAAAAATCAACTATGTATGCAAGGAAAACAGCAGGTCCTACTTTTAAGCAGACTGTGTAACTCAGCAGGATAGAAACACACCGGGGCTGGAGCTGTTGAGTCTCACTGAAGATTAGCTCTTTGCTAGGAATCGTGAAAACATGGCACCAAACTTAGTTTTATATTTTTCCCCTTTAGAAGTCATATGTTTGCACACGTGTTCCCCACTCCCTTTCCAGGCCCTAAGCTTGTGTGATACTGCTAGAGAAGCATAACTTCAGAAACTTAATTGCTTAAAAATAGGATCTGGCAGAGCACCAGCTCCTAGATCAGTCTGTGCGGCGTTCAGAGGTTTTAGGCAGCAAAGAGTTTGTCCTCAGGCTACTACATACCAATACTTCCCTCCACTCCCTTCAGAAAAATCACAGAAATACTTGCAGCAATTCTAAGGACAGTTGCTCCAGCACATACTCCCCTTGACTGATTGTTAGCCTACCTGGGGTGTCCAAAAAATAAAGAAATAAAAATAAAAAGCTTTTTGATATCAGAGCACTTCCAACTCCTTTCCATAACTCTCTAATTCACGTTTCTTTTAATCTTTTCAAGATTCAGGGCCAGTGTCAGTTCTGCCTCTGTACCAGCTTGAAGAAGGACTTCCATGCACCCTCTCTTGCCTCACCCTGCCTTCGGCTCCCCATTCTCAGTGCGCTCCTGTTGCTGTTCCACTCTCTACAGCTCTTACCATCTCCTTCACCCACTGCTCTCATGACTTCTTGGTCTCCAGAGGAAAGTGCAGGAAGCAAATTAACACGGGCAGAACAAGGCTCAATCTTGACCTTGCATCCTTGGCAAGATGAGTCACAATCTGTAATAGCAACATACAGATCCTGCTGGATCTGTACATTTGGAGGGAAAGTTCAGCTATGGAAACTGAGTGTCACAGAAAAAAAACATTTCACATAACTGCGAGAATCTTTCGGGAAGATGTGTGGAACAGAGCACGAATTAACCTCCTTGAAATGGCTGCAGTGAGCACAGGTGGTTCTAGTTTTTTAGTTCTTTTCTATACATAGACTCCAAATCTGTTTATGTGTACACCTACACATGCTATGGATGCATCAGCCACCAAAAGCGTCTCTGCTGGGGTTACCCCTTCCCTGCAGTCCCAGCCATTGTACTCATTAGTTCCAGCTGGCTGCTCCTGACCTATCCTCTCCCAGCCACTCCCTTGGGCAGCAGCACCAACAACCTTTACTAAAAATACCTCCTGAGCATCATAAATAGCAAGATGGTAGGGTTCTTAATCCCCCTTCAGGCATGTAGTCTTTTTGCTTTTGATAAATACAGAGTGGCAACAATGGATGGAGAATAAAATGCATCTTACAGTACTGGTCTGCCTTGCAGAAAGCAAAAATGAGGACTCCCACTATCCACAAATGCAGAGGACAAGAGAAAGGGAGGGAGACTGCTGCTGCAAAAAGTCACAAAATCTCACAAACCTAAATTTTGAACGTTTTGAACTCAATATTTAAATATTATAGTTAATAACTCAATTTTTAACTCAATAGTTAAATATTATAAATATTGTAAGCTATATATAAGTATAGGACTTACTGCCCAAAACACAAGACCAGTGTTGCTGAAGAAAACTTCGGATCTGCAGAGTACCTGAGTCAAGCAGGGAACCAAACAGCAGGAAAACTCGAAGGAAGAGAATGGCAAGGTTGGCTCGTGCCCTGCTGAACTTTTGTCCCACCACAGGCTGTACAGAACAAGCCAAATGCACAACGCTAGGCTGGCCTGGTGGCAGGAAGAGCAAGATACAGCCCCTTCATGGCACTTTATTCTTGACACACTTTGCCAAACATTACATGGAACTCTCATCATCCCTGCCACACAGATTTGAAAAACTCCTGCATTACTCACTGAGGTCATGTCATATCTCAAAATAAAATATATGTTAAAGAACCTAAAATCAGCTGCCACTTCAGTCTAAGTTTTCAGTCATTTTCCTTATTGAATGGGTAGAAATTCAAAATTCCAAAGAAACTTCACAAGTCTGTGATTCCTACAATTCTGGAGTATTCAAAAATCCCAACTTACAAAGAAATAAAATGATAAATGCTCTTTTCTATTTTTTTTAACATTCTCCTGTAAGTTTTATAATACTAAAGCTAGAAAAATTTGCCCCTGTCCAGCTGTAGCTCTAAAGCAAATTCATCACAAGTGGTGTTTCCTACATAAACATGTAGGAAAACATTTACTATATTGCAAGCATGGAAACAAATATGGTAATACAGTCATAGAGATTAGCAATTTTAAATGTTTAAATGGTATTTTCGAAATTATAGAAATAAAGACAATGGTATCAGAATTTTTTTGCAAAAGATTTGTATATTAATATGCAAATCATATATTCTGATGAACATAATCAGTTAACCAGAGCCTTTTACTCTGGAACACAAGACTCCAAATGTGTACTGCACATCTAAGTACACAAAACATGTCTGTCAGTCATCCCAAATATCAAAACATCTGGCAACAGAAAATAGAAAAAAGTATTTATAGACATTTTTGGACAGAGATTACTTCAGGTCAAGTCCAAAAGCATCCCTAAGCTGCAATCATCAAAATCTTTTATCAGTTATTTTGGATTTATCCAGTGTTACTGAGAGAGAAATATGACATAGGCTTTTTAGAGCAGCTGCCAATTCAACAATGATCAAAGTTTTATTATTCTTCCTTAGATCAAAGTCTGGACTGGATAATTTTGGGATTATCTCCAGCTTATAAAGTAGAACAAACAGTTTTGAATAACCGCATTATTATATAAAAATATTGTCTTCTTGCAATAGGTTTTGCTCTTATTTACATATGCCACAAGTTTTTAATGGATTATTTGATTATCATTTAATTGTTTTATTTGCTTACTAGGACAATAAAAGAGAAACTTATACAACAGCAGCAAAAGGCCATAGAAACATTCAAATGCTGTTTTGTGCATCTGCATTCATGTGCAGAGGGTATTCATCAGAAGAACAGGTGAAATTTTAAAAGTAAGGCTGGGCACACTTCCAGTGAAAGGTAATAGGTTCTCCAGCTTTGCTCATTATAAACCACTCAAGATATGTGGAGATCTCCTGTTGTGGAGAGGCGTTCACACCCACCTTGGCACAGCCAGTCCATGCCCGTACACGCCCTTCCGACTGGGATAAAGAAAGTCCTCATCAGAGAAAATTATGTTGACTTTCCTTAACAGGCACCAAATATTACTACATGGATAATGCTCAGCATAATTCCTTTTGCAACTAAACCTAATTTTAAAGGTGCTTATATTGGTGTTTCACTCCGGTGTGCTTTCAATCAAGGGAAAAAAAAAAAGGTTTTTTCTCCTTTTGGTTTCCATTCTCCGAAAGGCATTGATTTTCACACTGTCTGTTGATCATAAGATCAACAGTTTCCTGTTCTTCTGAACAAGGTATTCACCATCATCTTCGGTGAAACAGCAAGTCCTAAATTCACCTCTCCTTTTACAGCCTAATTTTATTAAATTAATTGACCTTACACAGTCTTTATGGAAGTCAGCTCTCCCACAAATGTTGATTAAGAGAAGTGGCAACCCAGGAAACCTGAGAAATCAGTACTTTGGCACAAACTGGTTTGCATTTTCTCTGTGTAGGGCCACAGAGAGGTAGAGCTGGAATATCTTTTTCAGAGTTGTTATCTTAGACTCTTAGCTATGTTTCTTTATCATTAACTAGGTTTCAGCTCTTATATAACCTGGTTGTCTCTCTGACTTTTGAATGCCAAAAATAAACTGGAAGCTTTCATCACCAGTTAAAAGCAAACTGTAATTTGAACAGCAGTTTTGCTGACTTCTCTCTTGATCAAAGATGCCTCATATGAGCCTGATGCAACAGAAACAAAATCAGCCTTATAATAACAGTAATTAAAGCAGAATCCTTTCACTCAGTGAAATCCCACAGTCCTTACTTATACAAGACTTACATTAGAGGAAACAGTCGTTAAATGGGAACCCATTTATTAAGTTGAGGTTCCAGATATAGCAAAGGAAGACAAGTACTCAAAAAATATTGCAGAAACTGTTTTAGCTTCAAACTTCTGATTAAAATGTGTCCATATCTCAGGACAATATATGGCCTGTTTGGCCTTTCCAGAAACAGAGTAAAATATATTTATTAGTAAGGAAGCAGTAAAGCAGAACTTCTTATCATGCCCTTCCTGTAAAGCCCACAGAGCTAAGACCATTCACTTCTCTGACCCATCTCCAAAAGGATCACTGCTTAGTGCCATGTCAGTAAGTTACCAAGGAAAAAGGCTACGAGTAGGAAATAGAAAAAGACATCACTGGCTTCATCAATGAACAGCAACACCTACTGCACTTTTCAGCGTGCTCCAAAGAGAGCTAAACACAGCTCTAAAGGCTTCAGAGAGTCAGAACCTCACGATTTACTGGGGCTGGCTTGGACTGGTTTTCTTGCACCACTGTCTAAGTTTCGTATTTTGTGCTTCTGTCCAGAGTGCCCTCGGTCACAGCTGCATAGAGCAGGCATCTTGCCCATGGATCTCTCTCTGTAATCCTATCAGCACAGCTGGAAAACCCCAGCATCTCCTCTCTGGAGGCAGAGGGCATCCTGGTGCCACAAGACACTGGCTCATCACACTTTTTTACACATGATGACAAGAGATCCTCCTTCCACTTCAAAATGCGAAGTTCAGATGAACAGACTAATCGTTTTCAACAAACACAAAGCATATGCAATTTTTTCTATCCACGAGGAGGTAACTCCAAGGCTATGTAAGACTGGCCACAACAAACTTTGCAGCAGCACAGAAGTCAACACAGGCTGCAGAACTCACACATGAACTCAGGCAGGTACTCACAGGGAGCTCATACTCTGCTCTCCCTAAAGCTCTGCACAGTCAGCACCGCAGCGAGTTTAGGTCTAACTCAAATAGGGGCACGTGGACAGCAGGCACTGCACTGTGGATGTGGCCCTATTTCATCAGTTACATGGAGCAAACTGACTCACCGAAGCACTAATTCTGGCTCGCAAATAGGAAAAGGAGACCATTAAAATAACTCCCTCACAGGTGCACCTCGTTGAAGCTTATCTGGTCCAACCTTGTTTACAAACGAAGGATTTCTTTACATAACACAGGGGACTGGAAAAAATACAGCATGTAATGCACAAGAATGTTTACAGAATTAGGACTCTTATTTGGGTTTCAGTATCTAAAAATTTAGTTCTTTCTGAAAACACGACACAATAAGGGCTGAGCATTTTTTTTAAAAAGTGTGTCTCACAGTATTTCTCTGCTATTACTGTATAATATCTATGAGTTTTCTTTGGGTTTTAATGGAAAACAACACCTAATTATAACGACAATGTTGCCTAAACATTATGTGATACAAAAAATCAAGGGCTGCTTGCTGGTCTCAGAACTTACAGATGAAAATCTGCTTTCCGCAGCGTGTTTCGGCCTTAACACTGCAAAACAAAGAAATATTACACCAGTCACATGAACTAACCATGTGTGGTTTTCATCTTCAATTACTAACAGATTAGATTTAAAAATAATTGAAAATATTCAATTCAAACCTATTACAAGAAAAAAAAATCACAAAAAAATTGTTTTCAGAGACTGCAAAATGCATGAGGTTCTCGTGTCCCTCACTATAAGCAATTTTCCTGGCTTTTTCTTCCATAGGCTGATGCTTATTTTCCTTGTTTGCAATTCCTTTCAAAGCCATGCATCTAAAATAGACTCTACCTCATTGTCCCAGTTTCCTCTTGTTGTTGCCATTAGTCTATGCAACTTTTTCCATGCATTTGGGACTAATTTTCATTAATCACAAAGGCTAAACAGCCAGACTAAGCTTTGTTGAGGGAGTTGGGGGTGGGGGGGAGAGATAGGGCAGAGCACCAAAACTTAAAAAGGAGCAGCTTAAAAGAGATACTGTTGTTTAACTCAGTTACCTCTGTAAAATATACTTTTTCCTGAATGAAATAAAAGCTCTGCTTGGCCTAAAGATTCAGGTGCAGCTAATGACTCTCATGTACAGACAAGTACTGCTTGCAGTGATGATCCAGGTACTGATTCTGAGCTGCTTAAGCCATTAAATCGAGCTTCAAGCCCTAAAATGAGCAACTAGTGAAAAAAAAAAGTAAGTCCTTAGATATATTTGGAAGAACTATAGAGAAAGTACAGACAGGATTAAATAACAGGATGAAATCAGTGCAGAAGAAATTCAGGGCAAAAGCTGGGAAGAGAAAAAGCATCAGAGCCAGTTCCAAGCCCTGCACTGCATAGGTATTCCGAGTGGGAAACAGCTGTGTCGGCACGACTGCTCACACAGCCCTGCCTCAGGTAGTGCTGCAGAGCAGCAAACCCTGCCAAGAACGCATTCCTGTGGGCTATGGAGCGTTGTACCAAGGAAAATGGTGAAAATCACTGGAAGCATTGAAGCTACAATAATTAACTGCTCTAAACATGCCAAAATTCTCCACTGCTAAAATTAAGTGGATGTCCAGGCAGCTGGCACTGCCCCCACTCTCCAGGTCACTCAGCCTGACAGCATTAAGTGATAGCCACGAACCAGTCACATCACAAATTAGGGACATTATTACGTGCCTAAAAGAAATACCTCAGGCAGTAAGTAGAAAAACAGAGCACCAAATTTCAGAGAGGATACAGCAGACAGCATTGTCACCTTTTAATGGCTGGTTCCTTTAGATATGAGCAATATTACTGTGAAAATCACAGGCCATAATAAACTGTTGAACAGAAGCTCCCAGCAGCAAGTTTTTAAACCAGTCAGCATAGACCTCAACTAAAAATCATGGTAACAGCAGCCATGTCTACAGCTATCTGAGAAGGATGAGAAGATTTGGAAAAGAAAAGGTTATTAATGGTAGGAATTCAAGATTTAGTATGTAAATTTCTCACTGAAAACCTTTGATTTCTTCTCACAGAAGTTCGCATTTGTGAGACAGATCAACTAAGCAATGTGCACAGTGAGCCTGATGAAAGAACTGTTACCAGATCAGAACATAATGAACTGAAGTTTATCATCTGCTGCTCGAAACCTATTATCAACTTGTATAAGAACAAATGAGGAGCCTGAGAAAAGGCCCAGAGGGTAGAAATTCCCCTGTTCTGACCTGGCCCTCAGACTCAGGGAAAAGTTAAAAAAAGTCATCCCAGTTCTTATCTCACCTGTAAAGTGAGGACAAAACCTCCCTCACACAGCTATTATGGTAGTTTATTCGGCTGAAATAAGAAGCATTTGATCTACATTTGTTAAAAAATCAAATAGGGAAAAACAAGGATTGTAGTAAAAAATAAATTCTTAAGCTAAACAACTCTACTACTTTGACTATTCATCAGGCTAAAAAACATACCTTTTTTCTACAATAACCACATTTGCAGCATCAGAGTGGCAGAGTACAACCAGTAAATATTAGACAGCAATAATATTTAACACTGGCTTCTGACAGTGATTTTTGTTATGAAAAAGAACACACCACTGTTGATAAACCTCCTATTTCCCATGCCTTCATTTTCCTGAAGAAGTTGCCTACTGGTCTAAATACAGCTCACAATACTTTTCTCAACATTTAAGAAAAAAAATTAGCAAAGATCTTCGTATTTGACCACACCAAACGCTCCTATTTGTGCCTGTTTGCTCTAGCCTAAATGAAGATTTTAATAGTTAAAAATAGCCATTTTCCATTAACTTAGACCTTCACGATAACAAGTCGTTTTGACAGTTTTTAAGCAGTGTGAGATAACATGCACAAGTAGGTCACAGTTATCCTTGGCTTTAGAAAAATGTCTTTCATCCAGGGAATTTACAGCTCTTTGCAAACAAGCCCTTAGGTAAGCAACAATCTATAAGGCTTACTCCAACACCCAAATTCACTCATGTATGAGTCCCAACAGCAACTACTTAACAACAGCTGAAAGTAGAATATGAGGCCTTTTGCAAACTGCAGAAGTGAAAAGCCTGACTGACGTCAACAGCAGCTCTCCACTGATCCCAACAGGCTGCAGAGCAGGACATGAGCGTGTCCTGGGAAGGACTCCAACTTGACAAGGAAGAGAAAAGTCATTTTTCAAAGTTTGTTTCAGCTCCCAGTTCAGTCTCCACATTTCTAAAATGATTATTTGTGCAAGCTTCTGGGAATACTCGTCTATGCTGCTTCATCTGGCGTTTGGTCAACACATCTGCTAGAGCCATACTGTAAGGAAAGTGGCAGAAGAACGTCAGAGACCTTCCATTTACATAACAGCAAGAGCTGAGGGACAAGTGGGAAGCAGTGCAACAACCTGGTCTGTGAAGAGTGGAAGGAAAAAAAGGGAAAATTTCAGAAAATTCATCTTAAGGCACAGGTGAGCCATTAGTCCTCACAGCAGGCCCTCTGAAAAAGTTAGCTACCATTATTTCCATGGTACAAGCAGGGGAGCATAAAACACTTTATCCAGAGTTCCATTTAAGCCAAAATTACATGAATTTCTGTTATTAGTTACACTTTATGTGTTGACTTATAATCTGCCATAATGTCAGTGACAATATGAGTAGTTTTGGTTAAATAACACCAGGGAACTAGAGTAGGAGGGTTAAAAGGAACGGTCCAAAAGGGTACGGCTGGATTTCAGGAGTTTATTCTGACATCTGTTGCAGGCAGTTCACTTACACCATGCTGCCTCCTGGAGCAAAAGAGATTAATAGAGAGCTGCACAGATTGGACACCAATAACACTGTGATTTTTTTACTGTCCCTTGAATATCTTCTGCAGTTTAGTAAGAAAAATGGCCCAGGTGAATGTTTAACTCTTTTGCTATTCTAGTTATGCTTGGTATATAATCAACAAGCAGATGGTTCCAAAGTGTCTGATGCCTTCAGAATAATAATCACCTTTTGGACAGCTAACACCACATAAAATATTAACAATCAATATTCGCTGAGCTTGCAGACCATAATGATACAGTGGTTTTAATGAGACTGCATATACATGAGGTAATCTGCCTTCATGAAGCAAAGGGTTCCTATCTGGCAGTTGAACAAAGCCCTAATCCCTTAAAAACTCGCTTCTTACTTGAGCTACATTCTCATGAGTAACCTCATTAAGACCCATCATACCACTTAAGTGTATAAAAGTAAGATTTTAACAGCAGTAGTGTTTCAAATTATTAATAGTAACAACGGTCTATAGTGTTTTACACAAAAATAGCCTTTGGTCAGCACTGACTAAATCTACCTACTTGCACAAACTCACATATTTTTCCACTAAATCAGTTTGTTAAAATTTAAAAGGAGACATCAATAGAAGTTAAAATCTTAATCTCTTTCGTGAATATTATTCACTACTTCCCTGAAGTCCTATAGGCTGTCTCTCTCTCTCTCTTTCTGTCTAATTAATTACTCTGAAAAAACTAGATGGCACAGGAGAGACTGAGAAAGAATTTACTCTTCTTCTCCAGGCAGCTCTCCAGCAGAACCAAGCAGGCATCAAACATCAAAGATCATGTGTTGTGCAGATGAACGGGAAGGAGGGACAGTGGGGGGAGGAAAAGGGAATGTGGTCAGTGGAAATGTTCCCTGGCTTCCCATTCTGTACAGTTCAGTTTTAGAGAGTCATCTATCTGCAAAGCTGAAATCGCAAAGTTTTTATATCGCTTTCTCAAATCCAGGTACCCTTCTGATGACAACAAACCTAATCCATGTCATAAAGCTTTGCTGGGTTTTCCCCACAAGTACTAATGCAGCTTTAGCACCGCACTGATACTCATATACTTAGTGTTCTTCCAGAAATGGATTCTTTGGAGACCAATACAGTCCATTTCTTCCTAAAGCAAGAAATCTACTGTTCCATGAAGAATTATGCCGCTCTAACACCATTTATTATTTATATCTAAAATGGGTGTGATGCTTTAGGAGTATGGTCATAACCACAAAATGCTGACAACCTTTTAGCAGTCACACGATGTCTTCGATGTGCATGAAGCTCCTTTGGATGTCAACAGGAATCCAAGCAGGTTAAAGGGCTGGTCCACACTGAGCAGTATTTAAAACATGATGATGCAGGGAAATCAAGGGATGAACAAATAAGATGCCTCCCTACATTCAGGGTTTTGTTAATATGTAATATGTCATTTTTACAAAGTATTTTTTTCAATTCAGAGATAACCAGGGAGTGTTTTTACTTGTCATTATTGTGAAGATAATTTTCTCTCTTCAGGAGATGCTTACAAGTATTTCTGCTTTGTTATGACAGTGTTCAGAAAATGCTTAACTTTATGTTTCCAGTCCTTTAATTTGTACTAGCTGTAATAAAAAAACTTAAAGCATCAGTCTTTCCACCACACCTGCATCAGTTTCTCATACTGGAAGCAGAACTTTGGGACAAGATGGAATCTGCAGTCAGTGAGGCTGACCTGTTCATTTCCAGCCCAGAATGACCAAACACAGAGCCAGAGTCTGTGCACGAATGCATGCAAAGGACAAAGGCTATTGAAGTTTAGGCCATTATTAAACCAAATGCAAATCTGGAGTGAAACTCAAAACGTTTATTTCAAACCAGATGCAAATGTCCATCAGAGGTACAATCTGACGACTGGATTTACCACACCCTACCAGGAGCACTTGCGTTACCAATGACAGGACAAGCCAGATGCCTCACTGCGCTCATCAGACCCCCGATACCAATGCGTTTCCATTCCCTGAGCAGCAACCACGGCCGAGGTCTGACCTTACACCCACCTTCAGCACCATGTTCCTTTCTCTGAATGCATATATACGCTCCCCCTCTCATTCAACGCGCACGGAGCCGCCGCACCTCCCCGCATTCCCACCGCCGCCCTCCGGGCACCGGGAAAGGCTGAGCGGGATCCGCCGCCCGGCCCGGCAGGTGCGGTGGGTACCCGGCCCCGGAGGATGCTCTGTGGCGCTCAGCCCCGCTGCTGCCCGCGCCGGAGCCCCCTGCACGGCCCGGCTGCAAAACAGCACCGAGCAGGTGACGGTCGGCGGGGGGACATCCCCTGGCCTCCCCCTGCCCCGAAATCGCCTGGGCAGCCTCGGTGTGAGGGCACCGCAGCGCGGCCGGGCACCAAGGTCAGCGTGGCTCCGGCCGCCCTCAGGGACGCGGCGCTGCCCCGGCGCGGCGCAGACCCACCTCTGGCAGACATGGCTCAGGCTCGGCAGTCGCGGAGCTGCTGCTGCTCCTGCTGTTGCTGCTGCTGCTGCTGCTTCTGCGGCGGCGGCGACAACGCTCGGCCCGCACCGCCCTGCGCCCTCCGCGCCGCGGCGGCGATGCGGGGGGGGGCGGCGGCCGATGCTGGGCCGGGCTGGGGCGGGCGGGTCCGCTCCGTCCCTGCCCTGCCCTGCCCTGCCCTGCCCTGCCCGCCGCGGTGCGGGGCGGCGCCGGGGGCGTCCCTGCGGGGCGGGAGCGCGGCTGTGTGTGCGGGTGTGTGTGTGCGGGTGTCGGGGGGTGTGTGTGCGTGTGCCGGAGCGGGGCGGGGCAGCGCCGGCAGAGACACGGCAGAGCCGCTGCCGGGCGCGGTGCCTGCACGGGGAGCGGCCCCGGCGGCGCTCGGGTGCGGCGGTGTCACCGCACGGACGGCGTGCGGGGCGCGGTGCCGCACACGGGGACAAAGTCGCACCGGCGGCAAAAGCCACGAACGCCAGGGAAAAGCAGCGAGGCGGATCTCCAGCTCCTTGGGAGCGCTGGATGGGCGGGTCTGCTCCCGGAGCCACAGCGCCGTGAGACAGCAGCTGTGCGCGTTCGGGACCTGGCGCTGAAGTCTGTGGCACAGTTTGAAGTTCGCCCATCGAACGGCAAAGATACACCTGCACATCTGTAGGTAAATGGTATATAAACGTAGGGTTCTTGCAATCTTGTCTAGCAAAGGAATCTTGGCGTTACCGCGCAGGAAAGAGCACCCAGCTCCCTCCTGGCACCTTAATAAAAGCAGCGAGCAACTGATTGCAACACACCAGAACAAGATCAGTGTCTGGTGGACACCCCTCCCCATGGTGGCCCAGCCTCCAGCCCAATAAAGCCAAATACTCCCAAGCCACACTAAAAAGAAAAGCCCTATGCCACCAGATTATTAGATGCTGGCAAGAGTTAAGGAAAGCAACAATCTAGTTTATCAAGAATGACAGGTTAGAAGACCACATCAGAATACTGCAATTAAAACACTACAGTAGGCTTTTATCAATTTCAGAATGGGCAACTATGAACTAAGAAACAGAAAGCACAATCTGTGATGTTCAGTGAAGAGCCAACATGCAAACTAAATGACAGGAGAGACTGAATCACACTCCTCCACTTTGCTCTACCATACACTATACATCTTCATTCTAGCAAAGAAGCCTACACAATTTCGCCATCAAAAAAAACCCCACAATTACCAAATCTTCTTATCTAAGAGAAGTGGTGAAGATTACATCAGTGTCTCCACAGAGGAGGAATGAGTGCTAGTAACAGATGTGCCACGTGTTCCCACTGTTGTTTGCAGGTGCAGCCCAGCCATGTATCTGCTGTCAGATCGACCCTCTGGCACTGCTGCTACACTGATCATCTTCCCTACCACACCAAGCAGGAAGTAATAATGTGGATAGCATATGTGTAAGCAAGTATGGAAGCAGCAGCGGGATGAACAGCACTCACAAACCTTCTTACCGGGTGATACCTGTACAGAAAATGAATTGGCACATCTGTCTGTCTGAATTTGTGCTCATGCTCACACAAAGCAAAGACTTTTAATCATAGCCAGCTCTATTTGCCATGGATTACTCCAGTGCCCTCCCACATTTCAATCATATTTCTTATGTCATTCTGTTTTCTTGCCCCTTGCGAATGTTTCTGAGTCCTGCAGCAGGATTCTCCTTCCAAACTCCTTTGGCATTATCCTCAGCTGGTGAACTGGCATCCACTTGGAAAACAGTTCCTTTCCCAGTCTTCTTTTCTGAAATTAGTGAAGTTTTCCGCTTGCAAACAACTCAGATTTTCCTTCTGGTCCAAAAGAGCCAAGGTTTTCCACAATCAATGTAGTATGACAGGATTTTGTATTTTTAAGTGAGTCATTTCCTATGCACTTCCTTCAGTGAGTTTCTGAGTAGCACTATGACAGGTTCTCCTGTGTGGTACTTAATAGATGGTTTTTAAAAGAAGGTTCAGGAACACGCAGAAATTAGCTTTTTAATGAAGAACTTCCTTTCTTTATACTGCTAGGAAGCAGGAAGGGAAAGGCATTTGTAACCTGGGTTTCTGTGGAACACAAAGAGTTTATTCCCTTCATTATGTAAATTTTTTATGGCAGAGAAGTTCAACAGACATTTTGGTCAGATAATTCTAAAATGGGTAATATACAGCACTCATTTATTAAAAAGAGCTTTTTAGCTGGGTTTCTGGAGAAATTGAGGCAGTTTTATTTTCCTGTCTGTCCTGTCCATCAAGTCCCCTCCAAAAATGTTCCAGATTTGAATGTAGGGAATTTCAATTCAAGTTGACTAAAGGGTATAATTCAGAACGAGTTCTACATCCCTACAAGTTTTGTAGCAATTAGCACTTACAAAGATAAATTAAAATGAAGAAGAAAAGCTGCAGTGGGAACAGTTACGAGTTCTGGAGGCCACGTCTTCATTAGCCACAAGTATCAGTCAGGCAATCTGCATGTGGACAGCTGAATCAGCTCCTGTAGTTGCTGTCTGAGATCCTGCCAATATCTAGGGAATGTGGAAGGAAGCTGAAGAGGGTAGAAAAGGAAGGTATATAGAAGAAATGAGAAACCATTATTACTATTTTACAGGTGAAGACCTCAGATAGAGAGGAGATGTTGAGTCAGAGAAGAGGGATGAGCCAATCTAAGGCTTGCTCACACACTCTCCTAGGCACTTACTCCAACCCCTGTGCTCCTGGTTCCCTCACTGCAGCACTGCTCTGATCCTCACAGAACTACTTTAACTCATTAATTAGCAAGGAGTTGCTCACTGTCTGTATCCAAGTTCACTACATACACTCCCTGAACCAAAGGCTCAGACAAACACCAGGGTATGACAGAAAGCAAGTGCAGAACTGCACAGCCAGGAAGGGTGAGCAGGAACCATTAGAGAGAACAGAAATGGTCCTTTTTTAGCAGCAGCAAGCCACTGAGCTGTTTGATTGAGCCATTTCCTGACTACTTTAGAAGTCCATTAGGGAGCAGTGATTGACATTGTTTTATTTCAGGCATCTACCTGAGGCATCTGAATTAGTCAGCTGGGAAGTAGGATCCTACCTCCTGCATTCTCCTATTGACTGTGCAGACAGCCAAGGCTTCCAACTCACAATGTGAAAAGATCCATTAAGATCAACATTTTTTAAAGGTACTCAGGCTTTAACAGATCCAAACAGGCACCTCATGATTTTTTAGAGATGCCCAAATAATAATAATCTCTTTTACCAAACAATAGGTGTTTTCAAATCCCCTGTTGGTATTCTCAGATTTTTAAATGCCCTTGTGGAGCTAAGTATGTTGTCCAAGGTCACAGAGTAAATCTATGTCAGGGCAAAGAATAGAACCTGCATCTTCAAAGAAAAGTATCCTAAAGAGTGGACTGTATTCTCTGCACAGCATACCTTGCTGTCCCCTAGCCACTGTGTGAATATAAAAAAGAAAGTTTTCCTTTCATCACATTTGAACTGGTTTGTCATATATAAAGTAGGATAGTAGTTTTAAAAATAATTAATATCTAATCAGTTGTATGTAAATGTGTTTTTTTCCCACTGAAAATCAGTGGAGGATGACTTGGCACAGACAAAAAAACAGGTAAAAATCAGCATTACATCTTTGTCTCATGCAGATAACTCATCAGTCAGAATATACCCATTTTTGCACAGTGCAGGGTGTTTGCTCTTGTAAGACATTGTGAGAAAAGTGAAGGGTTTTTTTGGAACAAAAGATAAATTCTTACAGAAGTAGGGTTCATTAAACAACTTCTGTAGGCAAGGCAAATGGCAAAGATGGCCAGGATTGGCCTGAATTATCTGTTTAACTTATTTTGCTGAACTGATATTGGAATGCTGAAAAATGATGGAAACTACAGGAATTTTTTACAAATTTTTGCAACATGTTTCACTGTAACTCCACTGGCTCACTTCTTAGGGAAATCAGACCTGTAGCAGTCATACTAGAAAGAACCCAAATCTACAGCATTACTAAGCCTGATAATTTAATCAGAATTTTAATAAGCTCAGAATAAATCACTCTCTGTGACATGAGTGACAAGAAAGCAAGACAGCTCTCTTACTTTCAATGTAATACCCTTGCTGGGATTTGCAATTAGTCAGTAATGGGCAGCATATTCACATAAATACATGGCCTTTCACTGATTGCAATGAGCTTCCAGGGCAGTTCTCTTTTGAGAAAAGTTCCCATTTATATATTTCAAAGGAGCCTCAAATTACGCACACCAAATATTAATAGAAATCTTCACTGAAGTTTTTTTTCCCCCAAATAGCCCACATATAAAGAGACTTAACCATCATACAAAAAAAAGAAAACCAAATCAAAAAGATAGAAAGTTCCCTTGAGTGAAACAAATCCTAAAGTCATCTTCCTTGTTTCTTCTTATTCCAGTTGTCTTAATCCTCTGAATGTTATTCAACTCTCCACATTGTCTGTGATATATGCACTTCAATGGCAAAAATTATAATATTGAACCTCTGTTATCCCAAGTCAGTACAGACTGTTGGACTTGAATAACCCAAAAACTTTTACACAGATTATGTAAGATCATGCTATCACATAAAGGATACAGGTTTTATATAACCAAGAAATATTGGCAATCCTGGAAAACTAAGGAAAAGCATGCAGATAAGCCTATTTATATCTACTCTGGATTGCTCTTCCATCAAAATGACTACTGTGCCTGTGGGAACTTAGGACAGAAAGGCCAAAATGACAATTCATTTCTGAGAGTCAAGTCTGGAAAGATCATCACTGGGCAACATTTACTGCTGAAGAAGTTCAGCATCACCCCTATGCGTGTATCCTCATCAGGAAGATCCCAAGAAAGAGTTCAGAGTCAAAAACTTAATCAGGTTTTGAATGAGGTTCTCACAGGCTCACACATGAAACATGTTCTGTGAGTAAGAGCTGTGAATACAAGTCTATGGGAGCTGAGGAGATGCATCCCAGAATCCTGAGGGAATTGCCAGATGCAGTTCCCAAGCCACTCTCCATGATACTTGAAAACTCAAATGAAGTCCCTGGAGACTGGAAAAAGGAAAACATCACTCCTATTTTTAAAAAAGGAGGGAAAGTAGGACTCTGGGAACTACTGACCCATCAGCCTCACCCCTGTGCCTGGGAGGACCATGGAACAGATTGTCCTAGGATCTATGGTAAGGCACATGGAGAACAGGGAGGTGACTGGAAACAGGCAGCAGGGCTTCACCAAAGGTGAGATTTAGAGACAATCCCATAAACTGCATTGGTTGGTAATTATACATTATAGTTTTTAGATCTGCATCAAGTAAGGGCATTACCTCACTGTGTGCCCTACTTCACCCTTTACCCTAGAGAATTTGCTGTGGCAAAGAGTTGGTTAAATGTGCAAGTGTTCTTACATAGAGTAATTTTTACACCATGTAAAATGTGGCAGGCATTTGCCTGGTCAAAGTTCACCTTAGTAAAGATCTTAATGAACAGCATGGCAAGAATAGCAAAGAATATTCTGAATAAACTATAACCAAAATCTCTCAGCTTTCCTACATATGGGAAAAGTTTGAGGAATGAGAAGTGAAAATTCACCTGCAGTTGTAATTACAATGAACAAAAATCTGAGAAGTGTGTAAATTACATTCTGTGTGAATAGCCAGGCTTGTGTGGGGCTACAAACCTGGGGTCAAAAAAATTATTTATCTAAATAATTGTGAAAGTTCATCAGTGTGTAATTTGATATCTGGCCATAAAAGATACTTATGTTTGTCCCTGTACTCTTGGAATTCACACATTGCTGAGGCTGTCTTAATTTCTCAAGGCTATTTTCTTTATACATATTTTCTGTTCTGAATACTGTGTTGCAGGGCCCTCTGGCTGAGAAGTACAGAACTGGACAGGCCTCCCTTCAGAGCATTTCAAGATCATTCCTTAATTAGCTGGTGGATGCAATTTGATTTGAGAGACACAAAGTACTGGCTCTTTTTCAGGAGATGTATGCCTTGTTCCTTTTCATAATAAGTCAAGATACCAAGCCCTGGCACCCGACCTGGCACTGATCAGTTTTGTAGCTCAGGCACATGCCTGCAGGTACACAACCTCTTAGACAAAATCTCCTGGAAACTGTGATGGCTGTTTCACAAAGACTAGGGACACACTTGGGAAAGAACATGGGCCAACCAGCCAAAGGAGCAGTCTTGTGACTGTAACAGTAAATGTAACTAGTAACAATAATTTGAATCCTGAAAAATTCCTGAAGAGATTTGGAAAAAGAGAAAAGCACTTTTCTTCTGTTAGTCCTGCCCAGCACATGCAGGTACACAAATTCTGGGTATTTTCTCTCTCTCGCCTATTAGCCAATAAATTTCTCTGTTGTACGTGCAAGATATTCAGAACTGAGCTTTCTTACATAACATTTTTCTTTCAATATATTTTTTTAAAAAACAGTACCAGGTGGTTTAATTTAGCCATGCTTTTCTTTTTTTTTTTTTTTTTTTTTTTTTTTTTTTTTTTTTTTTTTTTTTTTTTTTTTTTAAAGTCCACTTTTGAATCTGTTGGAGCTTAGGGCTGATGCTGATTCTCCACAACATTCAGTTGTTTATTCCCCGGCAAGTCATGCTGATAGAGACGCCAGCAGATGACGGAATTCCCAAGTTGAGCACATCGCTGGAGTAAAACACAGCGTCAGGCTGCCCTCTGTGGGCTGGGATTGGCTCTGGGACGAGTTGTTTTGCAACAGCTCAAGGAGATCGATTCACGTTAGTCCAAGATTTCTACATTTGAACACAGAATTTTGACTTACGCTGTACATGCAGTGCTGGTGTCACAACTGGGTCTCCGTTGCCGAAGAGGCAGCAGGAAATGCAGACTGCTGCAGACTGCAGGTGCCTGATGCAGCAGTCAGGCACTCCAGGTACTAATCACAGCTCAATATACAGCACCTGGGAATTCCTGGGAGGCCCAGACACTGGGGACAACAGCTCCTGAACATAAAACCAGAGAAACTAAATGGCTGGAAATACTTCACTTGGCACATGAGCTGCCAGGCAGGAATCGAGTACAGCACATTACAGCACTACTCCAAGATCTAATCAGGAACAGGTTCCATTATATTAGACATATTACAAACACAGGTCTGCTTACTTCAGCATTTCACAACATGAGGACTGAGTGCCAAACCAGTCCAAAGCAGCCTGAGGCAAAAGAACAGGGATGAGCAACAGAAATATTCCTGCATGACACTGGGTCTACTACAGACTTCATTTTCTTTGCTCAGTCAGTAGTGCCTCCAGCTCAGTTCCTTAAAGGCTTCATCCAAGTACAGACACTTGCTCCTACAGGGCTGATGACTCAGAAAAAATTACAGAGGATCGAGCTGTCCATACTTTTTCTGGAAATGCAGTTTGGCTCAGAGTACAGCTTCTGAACATGAAATTCTATGAGAAAGTGGAGAGGTGGAGGTGGCTCCTTCTACCCTCACCTACAGGTAAAATAATGCAATGGAGATGTACATGGTCACTCTCACCTCCGTGGGAACCGCACGAGAATTCAATCAGTTGTCACGAAGGACCAGTCTCTCAATACAAGACTCTTCCTAAATTCACTGAGGCTTAGTTGTTGCAAAGATGATGCAAAGAAGCAAATATCATGTGGCAGCCACGGGGGTAAGTCAATGTCTTTATAAACTCAAACCAGTCTCGTAGCCTCAAATAACGTGATTTGAGAACCAAGCAGGACAAGTGAACTGCTAATGATGGGCTGTCACGTGTAGCAACCAAAGCTTTTACAAGCCAAGCAATACACAGCAGTTAAGCCCAGAGACAACATCACTAGTTGACATACTAGTTCGTTCTACAGGGGATACACAGGGTTATTTTTTTCCCCTAAAAACATTCTGTGAGGGAATCTCCCTAAATCCCGCTGCTCTGTGTCCCAGAGGTTAAGCCAGGTCAGCTGCGCTCTCTGCTGGTGAGAGCTGGAACTCTCGGGAGTCAGTGGCCACCTTCCCGGTAAACACCAGATTGGAGAACAGCGCTGGAATTTTGTCACGCAACTTTATGGGCAGTGAACGCTGGAGAGCGTTGTGACACTAGTATTTGGGCCTTTCTAGATAATTGTGCCATCAATAATTTAAAATTAATCATGAAGCCGCTATCGAGTGCCTTGCAACATAAATATTTTAGACACTTGCTTCAAAATTAAGACATTTTACAATGCCAAAATTTCAAGTCAGGATCCATAAGAGATTTCAATTATGCCTCCGGATGGAGATATGTGAAATGAACCTCTGACAAAATCCTACTTTTAATTGTGAACTAATGAGAAAGAGAACCCTGCTAACAGCTTCTGTACTTGCATGGCAGTAGCGTGCCTGAATTAATTTGCATAACTCATATAGACTATCAAGATCAGCTTTTGCTTGTGATTAAACAGATTATCTGATGACATTTTAGGGATCAACAGATTACAGCCCTTAATCTAAAGATGTAAGTAACAATGAAATCTTATTATGCATTAGAAAACAAACAATGCAGTCAGAGCTGATCTGAATATCACTTGGAAATCTCTCAGTAGGGTCAAGGGCTAAGCACCTAAATTCCTCCCAGAAACACCTGCAGATTCTGACTGCCAGACTTCTCTCTCTGCAAGTGCTCAGATGAAAGATTGAGGGAACGAATTCATAGCAGACAGTCAGTCAATTATATTGTTTCCAGTATTTCAGGGCAACATCCAGTTTTACAGAGACTCTTGCAGTCATTACTGTTGCAATACAGCATAAACCCAGTAGTCTATCTTTAATCTCTTTGCTTCAGCTTTCACTACCACAAGAACAAGTAAATCTCTACTCCTGCTAACCTGCAGACTTCAGTGAAATTGGTTAAGCTCTAACTGGTCACATTCGAATGTATTTTATCTGGTTTCAGTAATTTATTATATGCTAACATTTGCAGATACCCTGTTGCAGAACATTCATATATTTACTTATGGAGGAAAACCTAGATTATAACGCTGCCAGTGGAATAGAAACATTTCAGGAAAGCATGATGTGTTTGCAAAATAAATGTCTCATTTCACTGACAACATGTACTTCTGACCTCCTCGTGGTCTCCTTTACAAGCCATTATATAAGATAAATCAGGGTAGTACAGACAGTGTAACTGAAGCATAAACATAAGCAACAGCTCCTGGGCAGGCAATATTTGCCCAGTATTGTGTCTTCCACAGTATCAGTGAACGTTGGTGTCAGAAGACACTTGAAGATGTGACAAGTAAGCAATTAGACAGGAGATTAATCACTAGGAATTTTGTAACCCATCAGGAAACAAATGAATATCTGCACAGAAGGAGCAGATGTGCAGATGCGGAGCAGGACGCGCAGGCCAGGAAATGCCTGAAAATGGGATTTATGAAATACTGCATGCGCTGATTACATGGTGCTGCCAGCAAATCAGCAAGGAGGGAGCTGATGCACACAGATGAGAGCACAGACAGCCAGAAATTCATGGCAGAAAATTACTTCAGTTCCACTGCTTGCTCTTCGGTATGTAATGCACAACATGCTTTCTTTCTGTAACAAAGCCCAGAATCAGACAGGTATGAAGATGAAGTTAACAATCCCTTTAGCCCTCCTAAAAAGCAGAGATCATGCTGAGCCACTGAAACTTCATTCTTTATTTCATCCAAGTAGTCACTGAAAACACAGATGTGAATCTGATTATTATAAACACAATAAAATCCAGAATATCAACAGATATTGGGCATAGCTCTACCAGCAAGTTTTCATCCTAGGGTACAAAAATGCATCTTCCAAATTTTCAGCCTCTCTGAAGTGAAAGTCCAGACTGCAAGAAGTTCTTCAGTAATGTAGATAAATGCATCCATTAGACACTGGCTTGATGCCATCAATCCAAATAGCAGAGAAATTTTCAGATAGAAAGGCTGGCCAATTATCTCACTGTCTCACTCCATCTAAATTGATTTGATCTAGACAATTTCATTAATTTGTAAGAAGGAGAAAAGTTCCCAAAAGCTCTATCAATTAGAACAGCCTCACTTTCACACTCTGTCTTCTCACATTCAAGCAAAACACTAACTCAGTGCATTTATTGCCCCTAAAAAAGAACTACCTTGCCAAAAAAAAACCCCAACACCCTCAAACCATCAGAACTCTGCCCTCAAGGGTACTAAAATAGGTAGTAATACTTCAGTGGAAACATTGTGAAGCATGAGCAGGTGAAGATGTATTATTGCACGTGATATGACACTAGTAGCCCATCCATAACTGCATCATCTCCAATTAAATAATCTCCAGGGAGAACAAGAAGTATCCAAACAAAATGTAACCTTAGCTAAGTTCTTGTGCACTGACACTGGTGAAATAATTTTCCCCTTAGTTTCCAGTGATTTGCATTATTACTGGTCTGTGAATAGTTATCCAATATTCCCTGTAGTGAGAAATATATACATATACTTGAGAAATTAAGAGACTATTTTAAAAAAGCATTCAAAAAGTATATCTATAATTTGCAACAGATATAAGCACTATAGGCTGGATTCTGCATGTAAGGCTACAAATTCAAGCTAAATCTATTGGTAAATAAATGCAGGCTTATGTGCAGAGACTCAATTTATTTAATAAGCTTAGGAATAATCATTTAACTGTGGTATTTTCTTTGTCTCCTCTAGTGGAAGGCATTTCACATTGACAAGTCCTAATAAGAAGTCACTTTTACAGTCAAAATCTTAATTTCAACAGCTATGAAATGTTCTGTTTAAATAATAATGAATTTATATACATTAGGCACTCTTAGAAAAGCTTTACCTCACCATCTGTGACTCTGTGACTTATGATTTCATAAATTGTTAAGTACGCTTAGGAATACTCTCACAGTCATAAAACTGCCTCTTTTTATATCTTCATGATATCTTACTGTTTCTTTATTCATTCTGCTGCTCAGAAATGGGAAGGCCCAGGCACATTCTAAACACATTTTTTCAGAAACAAAAAGATTGCAAAGAGCATCTTAAATTACCGTGTTCTCTTAGACACTCTAATTAAGTACACGTGTCTTATATTCACATTTTCTTCTGAAATGATGCAGGCTCCAAAACGGCATCTATAGTGAGAAAATGGGAAAGTGCCCATTAACATCACAGTAAATGACATCACACTGATGGAAGGAAAGCTGTACCACTACTCAATGTTGTGCTGACAACATCTGCATTGAAAACTACAACTCATTTTTATCTTTTTAATGAAGGCATTATGAATTTTAAATTAAAACCATACAAGCAGGCTGAGAGTAACACTTGAACTGTACTTATATTTAAATAACAATATAAATAAAATAAATAGCAAAGTATTACATATTAAAATACACATAAACATTAATAATAATCTGTATGTATTGCAAAACTGTAGTCAATGACACCTAAATTCATCTCAAGAAGGATTTTCCTCCTAGAGCACACTTAAAAAGTCTAACAGAACTTTTAATGTTAAATGATAGAAGACAGGTACCTTCCAAATGCAGCATCTGTCCAGTCAATAATTGCCTAAACACAGAGATGGTACATATGTTTCATCGTGTGACTGCCCACACAGAAAATTTACATTTCTATATGAACATCTATAGAATATAACTTGACAAACCAAGAGTAAGCAGATTTTAAAAACCCAACAGGTAACACTTTTAAAATTCTTACTATTTTATATATATGGATTTTGAGAAGGAAATAACTAGCTCTGCAGCAGAGGTGTCCACATACAACTACTATTTACTTCCATAGAGTACTTGGGCTGTAGCTCTCTGTGCCTGCAAAGCACAGAGGTAGTAACAGCAACCAGTACAGCAGAATCATGGTAGGACTTTATCACTGGGTCAACAGTCATAGTCTGACTTCCCAGGTGACACAATTTAAAGAGCAGAAGTTAAATAGTAGTTTTGTCGTGTCTTTGGCTCATCTCTCTCTGCTTTCTCCTAGCATATGAGGAAATTGTTGTTCATCTCCAAAAATTAACGAGGCAGCTTTTCTTCATTTGGTACTACAGGTTCTCTTCCTTTTCCCTTACTGGTCTGTCACCTTCCCAACATTTCACTCTTCTCTGCTGTGCCAAAGCAATCCTGTTCTCCTACTTTCAATTGCCCAGTGACCAAATATTATCCCATGAATGGCAGCTGTTCCCAAAACATCACACTGTTTGCTAGCTACATCCATAACCTTTGTTCAACCCACCTTATCTCTGCTTCTTGCATGGCACTGGAAAATGGCATGGATGATCTTTCTTTTTGAAGTATTTGGTTTGGAGGTGAAATAAAGCCCTCTTAGTCTCTTTCTCTCTGGAAAACAAACAAACAATCAAACAAACAAAAACAAACACACACACACACACACACCCAGTGAAATGGGTAATGTGCACATTGCCACAAGCCCTCTTAGCTGTGGTACCCTGCAAGACCCAGGCTGACCGCAGTCAGACAGGATCATGCCACCCACTCCACCTGTCTCTCACCCAGCAGCAGCAAGATTGACTCATTAAGGCTGGAAAAGACCTCCAAGATCCTCAGGTCCAACCTTTGACCTCATAACACCATGACCACTAAACCATACGGCAAAGTGCCACATCCACTCATTTGGTGTAGACTCTCCACGTCACTGACTTTTGGAGCTTATCACTCTTGTGCTGCTTTGTGGAGAGCTGGGCTTGTCACTGTATCCTTGAGGATCTCACCATCCCTGTGGACAGTGACAGACCCAAAATATTCTAGCAGACAGCAAGCTGGGCCTTGGGCCACCCACGCCAGGGCTGCTCCATATCTGTATCATGTTGGCAGGCAGGTGGAGGTGGCTGTCTCCCCACCCTCATGATTCTGAAGGGCACATGTAGCCACAGAGACCTTTGTGGGAGACTGATGGCAGTGTCTGGGCACAGGGACAGCAGAGGTGGGCAACTCTTCCCCTCACCTGAGCCAGTGTGTGTGCAGGCAGCCAATAAGACCAATGGCATCCTGGCCAGGATCAGGAATAGTGCAGCCAGCAGGACCAGGGAAGGGCTTATCCCCTTGTGCTTGACAGTGGGGAGGCCACACCTCAAGTGCTGTATCCAGCTCTGGGCCCCTCAATTCAGGAAGGCCATTGAGGTACTGGAGTGTGTCCAGAGACGGCAATGGAGCTGGGGAAGAGACTGAAGCACCAGTCCTATAAGCAGTGGCGGTGAGAGCTGGGGGTATTTAGTCTTTAGAAAAGGAGGTTCAAGGATGACCTTATCACTCTCTATAACTACCTGAAAGAAGGTTATGGTGGATTGGGTATCAATCTCTTCTCCCAGGCAACCAGCAACAGGACAAGAGAACATAGCCTTAAGCTGTGTCAGAGGAGGTTTAGGTTGGACATCAGGAAGAATTTCTTAACGGAAAGGGGTATTAGACATTGGAATGGGCCTAGGTAAGCAGTGGAGTCACCATCCCCGGAGGTGTTCAAGGAAAGACTGGACATGGATCATGGTGCTGTGATCTGGTTGACCTGGTGGTGTTTGGTCACAGGTTGGACTCGATGATCTCAGAGGTCTTTTCCAACCTAATCGATTCTGTGATTCACCTCCCTGCCCGGGAACTGCCCGCAGAGGCGGGGGCTGCCTCGGGGCTCGGTGCCCGCTGCCAGCCCGGCCCAGGCGGCCCGGGCGGACCGCGGCGCTCCGGGCGGAGCGGAGCGGAGCGGGGCGGGCAGGGCAGGGCCGGGCGGCGTGCGGGGGGTGGCGGCCCCTGCAGGGCACCCGGAGCCTCGGCAGCCGCCGCCGCCGCGCCCGGCGGTGTCAGTGCCACGGTGTCCGCCGGGGAGCGAGAGGCAGAGCCGGCGCCCGCCCGATCCCCGCGGCCAGGCCCCCGCATGCAGCCCTCACCCTGGAGCGGCGGCGGCGGCGCATCGAGGAGCTCTCGCGGTCCTCCCGGCAGCGGCTGCTGCAGTCGCGGGACAGGATGTTCTCCAAGTTCACCTCCATCCTGCAGCACGCCGTGGAGGCGGTAAGGCCGCCAGCGGGCCCCGCCACGCCGCGCCGGGGCTGCGAGCCGGGCCTAGCGCCGAGCGCGGGGCAGGGGCTCGGGCGGGCTCGGTGCCCCTTCCCCGCCGCCCCCCGGGGCTGCCGCCGGCCGGGACCCCGCGGGGCCGGACCCGGCTCGGCCCTGCCGCGGGCCGGGGAGGCGGAGGCCGAGGGGGAGGCTCCGCAGGGAGAGCGGGGAGGGAGCGAATCGCCCCAGCGCGGCCGTGCAGAGCCGGGGGTGCCGCGGGAGGACGGAGCGGCCGCTGCCCCTACGGTCCCGGCTCCGCTCCTGCTGTCACCGCCGGGCACTGCCGGGCCCGAGGGCAGCCCAGGCCCAGCCCTCCCTCGGCCCGTGCCTTTTGGCGAGACAAACAATACAGGAGGTGAACCAGGAAGCTCCTCAGGGTTTTCATATTGTAGCGGCCAGCAGACAATAGCCGCCGTCTCCGGTGCTTCTGCGAGACGGTGTCACTTTCCCAGTGATGTTTTTGACCTCTGGTTTATTTTTCCGCTGCCCGGGGGCTCCCGGGGCTGTGTTCGTGCCCCGAGCTGTGCTGGGCAGAGGAAGCGGGGCCTGTGTGTGAGCTGCCATTGCCGCAGGCCGCGTTCGGCTCTGCCTGTCCACACCGCTTATTTTTGTTTGCTTTTCGCCCAGGCGGGGTCCTGGTGGTGATTCCCTGCCTCTCAGCGCCTCTCCCAGTGAGCCAACACGCCTGCGAGATTTGACTGTGAAGGGGTGCTAAAAACTGGCGGTGAAACATTGCTGGAAATGAAGGTGGAGAGTGTTGGAGGAAAATTGTTCAAATGGTTGCAAAAAGAGCTTGCAGGCTACATCCTAATGGTTGTAAGAAGAGCCTGAGGGCCAGCCTTTGTGCATTAATGTTTGCTGCCATCCTGCATTTGAGGACATGCTTGGCTTTACGTGTGCTTGTGGTTCTGTAGGAGCATTCAATTTTAAATTTAGGCATGTATTAATTGCAGTTTGCTCTTTTAGTGGTAAAGTGGCATTTGGAAAGAAATGTTTTAAATAATGACGAAATGTCTTATTTGAAAACATTCTGACCACATGAAAATGCCTTCAATAGACAGTTCTTGGAGAGGAAACAGAAATTAGTGCCTGCCTGACTAAAGAAAGCTTGTTATGGTGACCTGTGCCACATTTTGAGTAAGAATGGATGACAGGGAGATGCAGGAGTGGAGGAGAAGTTACTCTTTCAGGCCTACCAGTTCAAGAGATCTAATAGAAGTTATTCCTAGAAGAATGTTTACATTTTTAATGTGTGCAAAAATAAACAATAAATAAAAAATAAACAATAAACAAAAAGATCTGCATTTATTTGAGATCCATAAAAAGAAAAATGGGAAAAACGAATGGGCTGAATGGAAAAGGAGAAAAGTAGAGGTGGTAGGGACTAGACAATCTTTTTTGATTAAAAAAAAAAAAACAACAACAAAATGCAGAAACAGATTGATACCATCATTTTGCAAGTGAGTGCTATCTAACAACATGCTATTTGTCCTTGCTCAGCTCTGGTGTTCCTTTTAGAATTGCCTCATTCTGTGATGGATCTCCTGATAACAAATACTGCACTAAATTGCATTTACAGTGTTGTGACAAATACTGAGCACCACGCACTGGGAATGAAACATGGACTCACAAAAGCGAGAGGATAATAAGAATGTTTCTTGCTGGATCTAGAAAGTTGGACTCACCAATTCAAGACTGAACTGAGAAATAGAAATTTTACACCAGTTTAGGGGCTGTATGTGACAAAAGTTGTTTCATTCTGCCTGTAATGAAAGTAGATGGGCTGCTTCGCTTTGCTATGCTGAAAATGAGAACTGGTGAATCCTAAATATTAGATAAGTCCACTTTGATGCTGCCTGCTGTTTTCAGAACCAGCTGTTATTGCTGTAGTTATTAAAACCCCAAGTGGACTCTGAACCCTGAGTATCAGCAGTGGAACTGGTTACTAAGATATTAATTCTCAAAGGTTTTGGGTGCCTGCCTCTCATAGGAGTTCAGTTGCAGCTGAACAGTTTTCAGCTGAGCTGGACACTTAAATGCACTTAAAGAGTCTGGGCTTGGATTTCATGGGGGGGACTACTTTAAATCAGAGTGGTTGGTGTAGCCCTTCTCCCCTGTCCTTTCTCCTGCACATCACTTACATAATGCTCCTGCCCTGCCTCAGGGCCCACGGGCCCACAGACTTCAGAGAGATGCATTTAAACAGTAAGTTACTATGCTATTAGATAATCACTGCTATCTTACCCTCCCTGTGCCATCCCTCTGAACTCTTGGCAAGGAGTTCCAAAGGTTGACAGCCTGATAGACATGGTTGTATTTACCTTTTACTTGTTGTGAATGTATCACTCTTCAATTGACTGCCTTTGTGGCAGGACTGCTGAGGCAAATATAAAGGATCAGCTGCTTTTTATTAAGACTTTTTCATACCAGGACTTTTTCCCAGAATGGTTATGGTGGTGTTCAAGACCAGGCTGAATGGGGCTTTAAACAACCTGGTGTAGTGGAAGGTTCCCTGCCCATACAGGGGGATTTGAACTAGATGGTCTTTAAAGTCCCTTCCAACCCAAACCAGTCTATGATTCTGTGATTCTACCTTGAATAACCCAGAACTTTCATTTTTTTCTGCCTGAATTGCCCAAGTGTTTGAAATCGTATTCCCAATTTTCATTACAATTGAACTCTAGTTTTTGCCACCTCTTCTGTCAACCCTCCCAGTGTTTCTGGATTCCTCTGCAGCATGCAGATGAGCAAGCACCACTGTGTCACTGTGTTGACAGGGCACCCTTAAATTGGGTTGGGTGGGTTGGTAGGAATGGTGGCCAGGACTGCAATCCTTGTTCTCTTAACCTTACCTCAGGGCAAAACAGAAATGCTGTTGCTTCGTGGGGTTAATATTACTGAATCTGTGACAGTTTATGTATGGCTTGTCCTCGAGATGTCTTCTGTTTGCTATGCATTTCTGATATACTTTTATCCCAAAGGGCTATCCATGAGCGCTACATTCTCAGCAACAACAGAATGTAGTGTACAGTAACAAAGCAGCAAATCAGACTTATTTTTCTCTTATCTTGTGCTCTTCATTTGTCTTTCCCTGGACAAAACAACTTGTCTGTAAAGTGGCCAGTCACTGTTCAAAGGGCTTTTGTTTGTGTTTGATTTTGGCTTTTAGATGTTCCACCTTAATAGTCAACTTAAAGGGAATTTCCTGCTGTGTACCTTGAGCAGGAAAAATATAATTTTGGTTGTTTTGAATTGTGCAATTTGCAAAATTGTATATTTTTATTTGCATTTGTGTGTTATTTATTTGCAATTTATATTTTTATAATATATATTTGTATCTAAATTTATATATTGATTTATTTGTATTTCATTTATTTATTTACCATTTGCAAAGTTTGTATATTTGCATCTCTCTGCTGGTACCAGAGAGTGAATTAAGATTTAGGTGTCTGCTGCACATTCTTGAGACCCCCTTTCTACCAGCCTGTTATTCCACTATATCTCTTTAACTGGGAGCTTAACATACTTTTAAGTAGGTTCTTTTCTGTTCATATTTTTGAGGTGGAACTCAGGTTTGAAAGAAACTGAGTCACTTGGTGTAGGCATTGCTCCAAAATCATGAACTGCATAGCTGATCAGAACAGAATTTATTCTTCTTGAACCTACTTTATTTAATGTAATGACCTCACATTACTCTTTATTTTAATGTTGTGCTGCTTTAACAAATTATGATGACAAAATTTAATGCATGGCTTACCAGCATCTGCAGCCTTAATTTTTTATGTGAAAGCAGTGGCCATTATAAACTCTGTGCATCCATCAACTGAAGATCAAATAAACCTTCAAGCATTAGTCCTCTTACACATTTTCTGTCAGCCCAGGCATTCACACTGGTGCAGTGTAAGATTGAAGGAAAACATCAAGTGACTGCTGTAGTTTTCCTTGCTTCACTCAGGGCAGTGTGTGAACACTTCCCCTTTCTTTCTCTTTGACCCAGTTTCTACTTTCTTTTTTACTGTGGCATCTGACCAGACGGTACCTGTTATTTTTTTATACAGTGTTCTCTTTACTTTTTGTCCAAAAGATACTCATTCTGAGCTTGTTCAAAAGATAGTACTAGCTTCTGATGTTTCTATTCTTTTCAGTATTGAATTGCACTTCTGAGAAGCATACATGAAAAATACATGCACAAAAGAATTGCTGTTAAATACTGAATATTTCTAAATGTCTTTGCCCTCGATGTTACTTTTTTTCCTGCCTAAACCCAAATTTTACATACTTTTAAAAACTACGTGGAACTGTATTTTGGAGAGGTTCTGTAATGAGCAGGCTGTAGCTCTGGTCAAAGATCTCAAGTTCTCCTGAGAACAACACTTTTCCTGGAAGGAGTGGGGTTTGATCTTTGTTTACATATTGTCACCAGAATGGTAAGGCAGCATGTGTTAAGTTTAGCTCACTCCCAGGAAGCCAGGCTGATGGAGTTGGGCCACCAGATGGAAGAGCTAATCAGTATCTGCTCAAATGGGCTGCTTTTTAGTAGTGTTCACTGAGTTTTGGCTATTTGATATTCCAACATCTACACTGCAGTCTTGAAGATGTTGGGGTTTATTCCCCAAAGGAGGAGAACTTCGCTTTGAGAGTAGGAATCAGTAGCTCAAAGTTAGTAAGAACATAGGTAATTACATCAAGATTAATAAAATGGTGAGAAATAACTGTGCTTTTTAAATTCCTTTAAATTAGACAAATAGCAGGAATTAATGGCCACCCCAATGAATTTTGGTTTGCTTCAGGATCTCTAGACTAGTCTGTGTACTTACACAGTAGAGTGGTTATTCATGCTGGCGACTGTGACGTGTTTCATCTCATCTGATAGCTAATAATTCATCCTAAAATAGAAACTATGACTTCATCCTAGAATTACCTGTCATGATAGGGTTATAGCATGTGAACCGCGTGTTTGGGAGCTGACATTTTAATAAGACCTTCCAGTGCTTGGCTTTGTTCACATGTAAGGTGGTATCTTGGTCTTTACCTTGATTTTGTGTCTCTGAAGGTTTTTGGATTTGTTTCTGGGTGTGTCCTTTGGTGTTTGGTTTTTTTTTTTTTAATTGGTAAAACACTTATCTCAGAATAATGGTGCTGGAGTTATATCTCAGTTGGTGGCAAGGCTGATCATGTGTTCCCAATAGGATACCTGTACACGTGTACAGGTGCACACACCTATTAATAGTATCTCTGTTTGGTGTGTCTGGCTTGCAGTCCTCAACCAGAGGAGACTGTGGAATCACTGAGTGTTTTAATTTAAAAGGGCAGGACCTGCCTCTGGATTATTTTTTCACCTCTGAGAAGAGTCCCTGGAGGTGTTTGTTGGGAGGGAGAGTGTCTGTATCCCCAGTTCTCTCCCATGGTAGATAAATTATTGACAGTGCTGAGAAGTGAAATCCTTTTCCTGGCACTGCTCAGAAGCACTTAATTCATCTTGAGGCAGATGAGACTAGAAGAAGTGGAGAGGAAAATCACATCAGCCAAGGATAAATCTTTAACGTTATCTATCATGTGTTACTTTGTAAATAGAGTGGTCTGAAAGGCCTGTATTCCTCAAAAGTTGTCTCTGCTATCTATCAACCAGTGTTGAGGTGTTTTGTTTTTTTTTTTGCAGAAAGATGCTAAATGATCATTACATTGCTTGAAATACACGTCTGCAGCAGCGAGTGCGACATACGAAGCATGATACAAACTTATCACATGCTCAGTCTTCAGTTTGTTGTTATTCTTCTGAATTTCAATAACCTCATAAACATCACAGTAAAATAAACTGATTTTGTGCAGTGTGTGCTGCCCTGATACTTACTCTGTGGTAGCTGGTGTGCTCAGGTGCTGCTCCCAGTGCCCAGCCATGGAAATGTGGAAGACTTAGTGGGTGCACACTGTCAGGGAGAGGATAAGCACTGTCAGTTTGATTTCCTAGTTCCCAGTTTCCAGGGCACATTTCCACCCAGGATGCAGGCAGAGATAGTTGCCAAGCACCACTACTTTTTTCAGAGTCTTGCATGTCAAAGTCCTGTGTGCAAAGGGCCATTAACAATTAGCATTCCATTTATCTCACATGGCATGCTGTTCATATACTGGGCTCTACAGCTTTACCAAGATAAATTTAAGTGTCATTAAATTCAAGGCAAAGAAAAGACTGATGTGGAAGAAGTCCAGAGCTTTTTCAAAGAGACCAGCACTACCCAGGGAAGACTATACAGATGCCTGGGCCCTGTGCTTATGTTTGCCCAAGAACTGAGACAAGTCAGCACTTTTTAGATCCTACAAGGAGTCACCAGAGGAGTTCAGAGTTACTAGTCCGAAATGTGATATCTATAGTTTTTTTGGGGAGAAAACTTTCTCACTGTGAGATTGACTGAACCCTGGCACAGGTTCCCGGACAGGTTGTAGAATCTCCATCCTTTGATATATTCGAAAGGCATCCAGATACAGTCCTGGGCAGTTGGCTCTAGGTGACCATGCTGGAGCAGGGGGGCTCCAGAGATATCCCCTTCCAACCTCAGCCCCTCTGAGATTCTGTAAAGGACTGGACTCCATACCTTGCTGGGATGGTTCAATTCCTTATGCTTCCAAAATGGACACACCTATTTATACTTGTGATCCTTTGTGTTTGCCCACAGGGCTCATTGCTGCCATCATGTCAAGTGATAATCCCCTATTTCAGGATTACCTTGAGGACTTGATAGTCAAAAAAAAAAAACAAACCCAAAACCTCAAGGAAGTAGGATTAGACCTCAGTAACAGCAGACCTTCATGTGATCTGTTGAGTGGTGGGGGCTTTCCCTACAGGATTGCTGATTTTACCAGCTCAGAACATTTTATATTGTGGTCACAAATTCAGTGTTTGCCTTAACTCTTGCTTTGGAGGACAGGGAGGTGAAATGGTTGTGGTCCTCCTTTTCTCACGTGCTACTTATGGTGTAATGGGCCACAGGGCATCAGGTCTCCAGCTCAGTGGGGAAGGAGCAGTGCTGATGGTGACTGAGTGGGAGGCTGTTTTATTCTTGCAGCATGTTATTCCTGGATGCTGGTCACACCCAACCACCCATCCCAAATTCCTCTAGAAAAGAAGAAACTTTCTTTTCTCTCAGAAATGACATAAGAAATGTGTTTGTTTAAAAAAAAACCACAACAAACAACCTGCCAAGTTCTGGGGATGGGCCTGCTGTGAAAAAAAACCAAAACAAACCCACAAAAACAAAAAACCTTCACCAAAAACTGAACACAGATCTTCTTTTAAAAGAACTTGTGGTTAACAGGAAAAAAGGCACAGCAAAAACGGTATGAAGCAACTGATTGGTATTTTTAAGGGAATAGAAGAGGAGAGGAGAACAGAGTGTACAAAAAGGGAAAATTGCATCAAGAGCAGATGTAAAAGAACATGATTTTTTTCTGCAGGACAAAACTGTGATCTAAATAATACAAACATAGGTTTCCAGTGTTTCTCTGCTGTATGAGCAAGTGCTTTTGTTGCTTCAAATAGATTGTCTGGTCATAGAGACATCACAGAGATTATTACTGATGTTCACAAGCCAGGCAGCGTGACATGGGACCCAGCCATGAATAATGTATGTAGGCCTTGTTAAAGGTAAAAGACCAGAGACTTAATTGTACCACTAGTCTGCAGCAGTTCACTTCCTAAGGTAAAATTCAGTTTAATCTCTGAGGAAACATGTTAATTCCATTTGTAACTGGTTTTTTTTGGTTTTTTCCCCATAGCTCGCACCTTCCCTTCCATTACAAGAAGATTTTGTTTACCACTGGAAAGCCATCACCCATTACTACATTGAGACCTCAGGTAAAAGAAGAAAGCACTCTGGGTTTGTCTCTGCTGTGAAAACTAGAATTCTCAATTTCAGTGTTTTTAAAAAGAAGAGGTTAAGAAATACTAAAGTGAGTCATGTCTTTTATCAAAATGCCAACAGTAATAATTAGTAATCCAAAATATTGTGTACCTCCACACCTTAAAAAGGAGGCATGAAAAAGGATTGAGGGAGAGTCATATTTCTTAAGTACCATGTAGAGAACTGTACCTTTTCATGTCTGACCCAATTTCTATCTTCACATATTTTGTTTAATCTAAACAGACAGCTACAGAAATGTGGTCCCTGCTGTTAACCTTTCTATTGGTTTGCATCAGAGATTTTCTTTTCCTTTCCAAGATTTTAATAAAAGTAATTTTGTGGTCATAGATTTTACCAGACAGACATGAATTCCATGTGCTCAATATTAGGGGTTTTTTTTTGCTTTACTGACTTGTCTCAATGAAAGATATTTTTTGATAATATAGCTCTGAAAAGTGAATTTGTGAGCAGATTAGAGCACGTTTTGTTAAACCTTATCCAGGTGTTACTTTGCTTGTTTAAAAAATGCACATTCTGATGAAATGTGGCTGCAGTTGGTTTTTCTTAAACTTTTTTGTGGATTTTCTTTTTTTGTGTGTGTTTTTGTTTTGTCTTGGTGAGGTTTTGGTTTTGTTTGGTTGGTTTTGGTTTTTGCTGGGTTTTGTTTTGTTGTTTTAGGGGTTTTCTAAGTTATGCAACTTGTACATTTTTTTATTTTGTTATTAAACTACTGTGTTATAAAAATGAATGTTGCCATGCCATGCTTTCCTCAAGTGTACTACTTCTGCATTTCTGCTGGAAGAGCTGTTGAATCTGTTTGTGTCTGGCCTGAGGATTTTGTTTATATCAATATTTACTCGTACAAGCTACAACTTGACCCTTGGTTCTGAATACCCATCTTTTGGAACACGATGTGATGTTTCCTAAGGTGGAAAGGACAGGGTGTCAGGGGGAAAGTGATACCTGCAGTGACGTGGTGCAGAATAAAAGCTGACCTCTCTCCCAGACTTTCACAAATCATTTGAAAAACAAGTTTCCACTGAGTGGATATATTTCTGTTCCTCTGCAGTAGGAGCAGAATTGTGCCTCGGAAATGCAAGCAAAACACTCCAGGCTACTGGCGGTTGTGGCAGAGACCAAAATCACTCTGACATGGCAGTTTTCCTGTGTGGTCTCGTTGCCATTTGCATGTTGCAAGTGACAGTTATTTTTAGAGTATTGCATAAGAAGGAGTAACCATTTCCCGAGCTAGTGGGATAGCTGTTCAAGTAGAATTTTGCTGAAAAAAATAAAAGAGGAAAATCTTCGTGTTGTGGATATGCTCTACAACATGTTAATGCCAGCTCCCACTGCCAGTGGCATAAATCCACTGCAGTTTCATGACCTTAGTATAATGAAATCAGTCTTTCCCTTTCCTTCATGCAATTTGACATTATTGTATCTCAATGCAGAAAGCATAAAAGAGAAATGTAACAACTTGTGAAGAATAAACAGCATGGAGTTTTCTTTTTTGCTATCATTAGGAAAAAACCATTTCTTTAGTTTTCAGATTTGTAAAAGAACTAATCAGGTGCAAATTAAGCTGATGTTAAAGGCCTTTTAGAGCTTTGAGAATACTACATGAAGGGTTAAAGAGGAAGTTAAAAAGACAGAGTGGATACTAACCAGCAGACTGAGAGTTGAACCTTTCTCTCCCAAAACTTGGTTTCTGGCTGTAGAATTTTGCCTTTTTGACCATGTTTTGAATTTTGGCATTTCCCCTTTTGCCCACTGCAAGGTCAGATGTCTGCCCAATGCATATTCCAGTTTGAATTTCCAGGTATGTTTCTGAAAATTTGATTTAGGACATGGTAAAACCATACTGTATGTAAGATTCTTGAAATGAGTGGTCATGTTATTAAATCTTAAATTTGGAACTGAACTTAAGAAAAGCGAGGACAATATTGTAATAATTCTCAATTGCCCATCTCTTCTATTCAGATGACAAAGCTCCCGTGACTGATACCAACATTCCTTCTCACCTGGAACAGATGTTGGATATTCTAGTACAAGAAGAAAATGAGAGGGAATCAGGCGAAACAGGACCATGTATGGAGTATTTGCTACATCACAAGATTTTGGAGACACTCTACACACTGGGAAAAGCTGATGTATGTACTTCTCAGCAGAACGGATTATTCTTTTGTGTGAGCTCCTAATTGTAACAGGGACTGAAGTTCTACAGTAGGTGGTAGTGTGGGACGCCGAACTCCAGCAAAAAGCTGTTTGCTTATGCTTCCAACATAATACAAAAAACAGTCTTTTACAAATGTGATCAAAGTGATATGACCAGGGAGATGCTAAGACAGAACCCTGAGATTTGTTACTCGCTGCTCTGATAATACGGACTGTGAAATGAAGAGAAACATTTTTGTTCAGTCTAGAGTTTTTCTGGCTTCTACAAGACAGTATTATCCCTCTCTGTCCTTTATTGGGAGATTCTTGGGTGGAAAGTGCTGTATTAGATACAAACTTCTGATAAATTTTTCTGAGTGTGGTGCATTATTGCTCAGAAAGACTCCTTGTCAGAAAGCATTAGTTAAATCTGGTCTCCAGACAGTTTTCACATCTGAGTCTTTGGTATGAATATAGCCCTTGGCACATGTGTGGCACACATGAAGTTCCCTGCATGGTCTTGGTGCGTTCTTGCTTCTATCTGTCTTGGAAGACTTCTGAGCCAAAGTGTGTGGGGTTGGATGGGTCATGGGGTGAATGAACTTGGCAGTCCTTGTGCTAGAACTTTCTATATCACGATGCAGATGCAGTTAGGGAAACCTGGTGTGTCTTGTTCCATGGACAAATGGAGCTCTCCAGGGTTTCATTCTCAGTCTTTTACACATTTTTTAACCCACTCGAATTTTTTTTATAAATAGACAACTTAGGATAGGAGCCGTCTGAGCCCAGGATGTTCCATGTTCTGAAAGGGCCAGAGATCTGCAATTCCTGTTGCTATACCAGCTGTCCTACAATTGGGCTAAGATACCTGCTGTATTGAAAATACTTGCTCAGAAATACAGCTCATTCAGTAATCTATAAACTTTTTCAGGAAACCAAGATGAAATGGTGACATATGTGAAGCGGCTAATTGGTGCTGTGTTTCTAAGAGTTGAGAGAAGTAATTTTATACTCATGCAAATAATCCTATACAAGCAATTCTTGTACAGCCTGTCTTTACACTTTGCCTTTTGTGAGTTGATACATGTGAAGTAAACACACAGTTCAGTGCTTGCAAGATGGTGCAAAGATCTGGTGCTTAAAAAATAGTTTTCTTTCACAGCAGTAAGTTAGACTTTCTTCATTACTGTAGATGTGCCCTGATGGTAGATATTTTGACATTTTATTCAACATGGATTACAAATCTAGGAGTGCTTACTTTGAGAGGAGAGTCAGGTTGGGCAGTTGTCGTTCCTGGCTGTTGCTACCCTTGCCCCATTCAGCTGTGCAGCGAACCAGAGGAGGGAAATTATGTGGCTTAAAATGAACTTATGGAATTACAGCGTTTACACACGTGGTAGAACACATGAGTTTTGGGGGATTTAGCAAGAAACAAAGGTACATAAAGGACCACAAGCCATCAGATCTTTCAAGTGATGAGGTGCATGGGGGACAGTAGAACAAGGGTCTGCATGTTGCACAGATATTTGTGATTTGTATTCTGCTCAGGGAAAACAGCAGCTTTCTCTTGTCCTGGAACATCTATGCGTTTATAAATGCTTTATCTGTCTAAGGTTAATTGCTTGTGACTTCAGGAAACCTTTTGTAGATATTAAGATGTTTATAGTTTATAATTCTTTATTTGTATGTACTAACTCAGCCAGTTGCTGGATTTTGTGGCACAGTAACCTAAAAGAGAGCTGACCTGTAGCAAATTAATTCCATACTAATTTCCCTTTATTACTGTAATGATATGGAATGTTTTCTGGAAAGATTGGTAGAAGTCTGCCCTAGGGCAATTAACTGAAAAAGAAAACAGCGGTGAGATGCAACAGTTTTGTTGGTCTCTGTTAATATCAATAAAAGTCATGTGTTAACAGATGATTATTTTTAAAATACTTTTGGGTATATTATTGCTGTTTAATTAGCCATTCTGAGTGAAAAATTTGCATCTGTGTTTTTCTCCACATTTGTTATATTTTTTGTTATTGTTCATCTGGTTTTGTTTCAGTGTCCTCCAGGAATGAAGCAGCAAGTTCTGGCTTTTTATACAAAGCTTCTTGGAAGAATACGGCAACCTCTTCTCCCCCACATAAATGTGCACAGACCAGTGCAGGTACTGCTCAGATCTGAAGTAAACTATATTTTTGCATGACAAGTTACTTTTATTCTACCGTAGCTGATGGTATCTTTAATTCTTCCATTGTCAAGTGAATGAAAGAAACTCTGCTCGAGTGCAGTATTGCTTGTAGTGTGTTGATGATTAGAGCCATGAACTACCACTGCAATGTGAGTCATAAATAATAAAGAAAACTTGTTTATGGCAATCTAAATCTAGAGCAAATGTTCAAGCATAATAATCATACATAATTGTAGTATGTGTATAGAAAAATAATTCAGTCCACTGTTCCTAGAAAAACCTAGAGCTAACTCTCTGTCTTCATTGTTTGCTTTATGCACCAGAAATTAATCCGGCTGTGTGGTGAAGTTCTGGCAACACCAACAGAAAATGAAGAAATTCAGTTTCTCTGTATAGTATGTGCAAAACTGAAACAAGATCCATACCTGGTCAACTTCTTCCTTGAGGTGAGTAAATCTATTCAGAATTTCATGAGACTTCGTTAGTGTTCTTCCCCAAAATAGCAAGATTCTCATATTAAAAAACAGACTTGGAAATCCAGATGATTCCAAATTTGAAAGGGATCTGTAGTTGCAAACAGTGCTGACTGTGGAGTTCAGGCAAGCTGATGAACATTTCTTGTAGCTCCTGGTTCCTTCACAGCATTATTGTGAGTATTGTAGGCTAAGGCGTTTCACAGCATGGGTTGGTTGTTTCCCCATGAGGTACATGTGGTGCAGAATTGTCCTTTATTAGGATAGAATATTCTGGTTGTTCACATCTAGGCCTCTTAGAGGTGCTGCTGTTGTGACTTGGTCACTGTTTCTGACCTTCAAGTGCACGAAAGGGCAAATTTACAGAATTCTTTGTGGCATTTCTCTCTCAAATCTCCAGCACTTATAAACTGAAATGCAGATGGATCTCACCAAAGCATTGTGTGTCTGTCTGTTAGTTTTGCTTCCTTCTTTGACTGTTCCTGATCGGTTTCTTCAGGACTTTATGGGCATAAAAGAACTGAATATGTACAAACCCAGAATTTCCTTTATATGATTCCATATCAAATAGAGTGTTTATAGAATGTTGGTTATATTTTAGTAAAATCTTTCACCTGTATTGCCTAACCAGTAAAGCTCCATGGCATAACTGTCTCTTGGGCAAGTTACGTCTCTTGTGGAAATAACAATTTGAAGAACTTCATTCTGCTTACTTAAAGCTCTAAAAACCCTATACTAATTTTATTTTGGTATTATTGTGCTCTTTTCTTTAAACTGAGTTTTCCTAGCTCTTCTGTAAAGAATATACATTGTAATGTTTGACTTCTTAGCTCTACCTCAGCCATATTAAATGCTAAACTTGCCCCATCTCATCCCATCTTAGGCAAAATACTCCTTGTAACTGATTGTTCCATACAAAGGGACACTTAATTCTATGTATTTCAACTTCTGTTCTTGAGACCTTAGAAAAGTTCTAATATAGTGTCTGCTAAAAAGTTGTGCCTTCAGTTTATAAAATGAACAATAGTTTCACTATTCACTTCTATTTTCAATACTACAAATTATCAGCTTTATGTTTCTCACCACAAATCAAGTAAAGATTCTCATCAGCTGGGATATCAATCGATTTTTTTTCACAGAATTATTTTTAAATCTGTCTGAACTTAGACATGGCGTCATCCACCACAGATTTTGAAACTCTGACAGTTACATATCACGAAAATATAAAAGTATTTTTATATTGTCAACTTTCTGCTGATGCTGAATTGACGAGTACTTTGTATAGAAAGCATTAAATGTGTGTTCTATGTAACCTTTTCTATTAGGTCATTCAGGATCCTGTTTTGCACCTTTGCAGGAGGCAGGTGAGCAGCTGAGCTGCAGAATTGCATGATTAGACAATAGGAAGCTTAAATACACACAAAAATTCTGTCTGTGTGTTGATCAATGTACAAACTGCTTTGTGTTGCCTGCCAATATAAGAGGAATGAGTTATGGACACATTTCTAGGGGCATTCATACATTTATGTATGTTAGGTCTTCTCATCAATGCCTCAGCTAAATAAACAACGGCTTTTCAAATGACAGAAGGGTACAAACATGAAGTAATAAGATAAAGTAAGTCTTTTACAAAATATTACCCACTGTTTGAGAAAAGTAGCTTTTCCCTTTGACAACCCTGCCTGCTACCTGAGTGGTCTCAGCACCAGTGTGTAATCCAGGACAGAAAGGCTGTTCCACCTTTTACTCTCCTTTACATGCAAGGGTCATTGTTGTGATCAGATATTTCTGTGTATTGATAAAACAGATGAGGTGATACTGGAGGACTCCAGAAGCTTTAGCTAGAGATAAACAAGGTTCAGACAGACACATTTTTGCTGCTTTGCCACCTTGTGCTTTTACACTGGCGAAAAAAAAAGACATATGTTAAAGGAGTGATTTTTCTACTGTAGTAAAAAAATCATACTTATTTAATTGCATGCAGTTTGCTGCTTTTACCACTGTTTGCCTCTCCGGGGAATTGGTTCTAGGAGTGCATGACAATGCTCAGTGCAGATTCCCCACAATGAACGCACAGCAATCAAGCAGACGTTCGCAGCAGCTCTGGTTTGCTGCCTGAGACTGTCATGTAGTCAGTCCCTGCTGGCTTGTATGTACTAAATGCATTAACCCCCAGTGGTCGGTCTTTTAAATTATTAATGCTTGAGATATATTTGTAATAATTTTGGTGTTATCATAGAGAAGGGAACCATTTGGATTAATAACCTCACTATTGTACTCGCTTGGAAAAAAATGCCTTGTGCTGCAGTCTAATTTATGATTCCAATAAAGTATTATTCACCTGCACATGTGCCAGAAGAACACTGATTTTTTTGCTTTGCTCTGAGTTTCTTCTTGGTATCACAAATTTAAATGTCTTTTTATGTTCTGGAGACAGATTTATGGGAAGACAGATGGGTTGTTTTTCTTCAGGCTAAGTAGAGATGCCTTGGAGCTTGGGAGAAGGTTCTCTGACCTGTTACAGTATCCAGTGCCCAATGCTAACTTCTATCCCTTCAATCTACTCAACTTTTTCTTCTTGAGAAACACAATTTGAGAGTACCCTGCTGTCATAAAAGGTGTTTTTTTCTCTCTCCTGTTGAAGATAAAATCTCAAGAAACTTAGATTTACTTGTGTGACTCCAACTGGAAACAGTGTTTCAGATGTTGGATGAATTTGAGGCCTTGGCCTAGAAAGGGATGTTTTACGGTATGTGATAAGGTCTAAAGGTGCACCAGTAAGGTAAATGAAAAACTTCTGTCCAATTGTGGGCAAATCAAGTGAATATGTGCCTTTAGTGGCAAACAGAAAAAGTTGCCATCTCTTTGTACATGACGTATTCAGCCTTGAAGCAAAATGTGCAGGGCTTAAGAGTACTTTAAGCAGATTTAAAAATGGCCTAGATTTAAAAAACATGCACATTCCACAGCCCATTACCTTCTACATGGTTCCTGTATCCAGCCTTGACTACTTCAAATGCTGATGTAAAAAAAAAATTGCTTTTAGTATATTTCTGCTTCAGGATGAACAGTGATTTCAACTGTTTTAATTCCAAAAAATGCTTTGCAGAGCAAGTTCAAAGCAATGGCTTCCAAAGAATCAGCAAGTGTGCTCACAGAAGACATGATAAAAGACGAGGACTCTGTGACAACAGACACGGGACAGCCTGTTCAGCCTGAAGAAATGCCCAGTGCAGCCGGAGTGGAGCACGTGGAGAGGGTAGATGAGCTCCCACAGCAGGCAGATGATCTCTCCTTCAATCTGGATGAACTAAATGTCACATCATCACCCGAGTCCTCCACTGTTTGTCCAAATCAAGACTATAATTTAGTGAATTCTCTACTAAACCTCACTAAAAGTCCCGTGAGTTGTTTTTTGGTTTGGGGTTTTTTTTCTGTTTAGTCTGATGAAATGAAATAGTTGGGTGCTGTGTGAAGTGGGCAGAGGGAGTAAATATACACATATATACACAGTGTATTTTAGCTATAAGAGCTAAAATGAGGGTTTTTTTGCAGGCAGCTTTTGTAAATTGACAATTTTTTTTGTCAGTTCAGATTAGAAAAGTTATTTTATAAAACTAATATTGAGTTTGTTGCTGGTAATATAAATGGGGTATTTAAAGAAATATATATGGGGTGCTGTATGTTTCACGGACAAGCTACATAGGATAATCAGAAGGTTAAATATATCACAAGAGAATACTTTTAAAACTATTTTTAATTGTTCTGACTTAACCAATCACGTTCTCTTTGTGATGGCACTGGGCCATCTCTAGAAGTTTGTGTTCTTTAGAAAAACCTGTTGTATATCTTACCCAGCTCCATCCTCAAATGCAGAGGGCTGGGTAAGCCTGTAATTGGTACAGCAGTGTTGAGAGCAGAAAACTGGCTCTGCCACTGCACTTGGTCATTGTTACATGATCAGTTTACAGGATATAATATCTTGGTCTCAGGGTGACCTACAGCACTCCTTCTGTCAGCCTGAAGGTTGCAGTTGCATTCTTAGTATTTGGCAGAGAATCAGGTGAGATTCTTTACATCCAAATTCGTTAACGACCGAAAAGTCAACAAAAAATAAATGCATTCACTCGCTGTGGGGAAATAGAGAGGTTTTATTTGGGAGGTGTTTGCTTCTTGATTTCAAGTGAGCTTCATTCACCCTCTGATTAATTCTTCCATGCCCTTCTGCCAGGACGGCCGGATAGCAGTGAAGGCCTGTGAAGGCCTCATGCTTTTGGTGAGTTTGCCAGAACCAGCAGCTGCCAAGTGCCTGACCCAAAGCACTTGTTTATGTGAATTGTTGACAGACAGGCTGGCCACCCTCTACAAAGCCCTGCCTCAGTCACTGGATCCCTTAGACATTGAAACAGTGGAGGCAATTAACTGGGGGTAAGAATTTTGTTTTTGTATTTAATACCCAAAGTGACTTTACATCCCTCCCTGAAACTAATTCTATAGGTAGATGAGGTGTATAAAATATTCACCCTCCCATGGTAAAGCCTCGAAGGGCAGAGGTGCCACACAGCTGCAGCAGAGCAGTACACTTGGGGTGTCCAGTGTACACATGATTTCTGACACAGGGCCAGGTTTGCCTGCCCGTCCTCGGCAGAGATTCCTCAGGGGGCAAATTTTTCCACTGAGTTATGTTAGCAGTTTGTGGTGGTGTCATTGGAGTATCAGGTATGGATTGTGTTCTTGTGCAGATGTCCAGGATTTAGGAAACACAAACTTTTCACTGTACACAGTGGGCACTGTCAGCTGCTGTGGGGGGCAGGAAGGGTGCATTTGATAACAGGCTGCTGTTGCAAAATTTTCGCATCTAAAAAGAAGAAGGAAAGAGATATTGCATGATTCATCAACATGGAGCAGAAGATGCATGACTGTCATCCTAACTGCTTGCATGTCAGATTCCCAGAACGTTTCTCTTCCCCATTCACCTTACTGTGAATTCCTCATGACTTGTTAGTACTGAGACAAAAAGTAGGTGTTTGCAAAATGTCTACCAAAATTTCTGGTGGTTGGAATTTGAAATTAGAAGGGGGAAAACCACAACTTTTAATTGTGGGATAAATAACTATTGGAGTGCTTTACCAAAGAAAATGGTGTCTATGTTATTCCTAGAACCCTTAAATTGAAATGACATGCTTTTTTTTCTGAAAGATACAGTCTAGTTCAGGTGTACACTGTGTGGTTTTGCTGGACTTGCTTGAGGTTGCTTACAGAGTAGAGAAGAACAATTGCCTTCATTTTATGGTTCTGTGACTACAGGAGTTATTGATCCAGTTTCTGTGGTCTGTGTTTCCTGGGAGACCAGACTTGGTGATCAGTTTTTCCTTCTTACTGCAGAAATACTTAACCAGAGTTGTTCTGCTGTACATACTGTGCATCCTTTAGCATGTCCATGAACACCTGTGTAATGACAGCACTGCCAGATTAGTATAGATTGGCAGAAAAGCCTTTTTAATGTTCCCTTCACTACAAGTAGGTCATTGATTATTCTGTTAGGTTCAATAAGAATGAAGTCCAAGATTCTTCAGTTACTTGCAGACTAAATAAATATTTTTCTCTGTGTTCTCTAGTTTGGATTCCTATAGCCACAAAGAAGATGCATCTGCTTTTCCAGGGAAAAGAGCGTTGATTTCGTTTCTTTCTTGGTTTGACTACTGTGATCAGCTCATCAAAGAAGCACAAAAGGTTTGAAATACGTTCAGATGATACAAATTTATTCACCAAATAAGTAGTTCCAGTTGTTTCTTAGCTTCTGAGTTCGAGACACACCATTTTGTACTTTTGTTTCAGGTGACTGCTGTTGCTATGGCAAAAGCTGTGCGGGAACGATTTTTCATTGATGTTATGGAACCTCAGCTGATGCAAACGTGAGTAGCATCCTGTGACACACAGAAAAAAATCTGAATCAAGCTGATTTTTTTTCCAGCTGAAATCCATTGCTTGTCTGATACGAAATACTTTGTTCAGTTCAGAGATCGGAATCCTCACCTCAACTGCACTATTGCACCGCGTTGTTCGTCAGGTCACCTCAGATGTCCTCCTGCAGGAACTTGTGTATTTTATACTTGGAGAACACAGAGATCCAGAAACCTTGGCAGACATCAACAGGCATCCATTGAGACACAGGTTAATCGAGCACTGTGATCACATTTCTGACGAGGTGAGAAGTGATACTCACACAGTAATGTCTGCTGGCCGGTCCTGGCTTGTGGAGAGTCTGTAAAGACACCATTGTGAGGACTTTCTGTATTCGTGTCAACTCAGTTTTTTTGCCAAGAAAAAGAGTTCTGACTGCCAGCCTCACAAATTCCCCTTAGAAAATGAAAGTCAAACTGCTTTTTCCACCTAGCATATTTTATGAAATATTCTTTTCTAAATTTGCTTGCCCACTATGGATATCTAGTTAGACTTACTCACATGTAAGATAGGGCAAACTCAGTGTCTAATTGCATTTTAATTTGGGCTTTGTTAAATGTTGTGTCACTGTTATTTTCCATGGTGTGTCAGTTCTGTGTTATTATCATATAAGATACAGATTTGGGTTTTAGATGGAGTGTGATCAGAGAATGTACACAATACCAATTAAAAGATGATAAAATAACTTAAAACTCTTGACACACTATAAACATTGTTAAAATAATTTACTTCACTAAAATCCCTCCTAAGGAGCTGCTTGTTTCATTTTCTCCATGAAACAACCTCCACTCTGCTTTTTCAAATAAAAACCAAGCTTGCCTGAAATACAGACCAATGCCTTCCCATACCAATTTTTCAGTATGCCTACCTGCTCACCCTGTCAGAATGAGTTATCTGTATAAATTAGTTGATCTTGGCAAAGCTAAGCACTTTAAAGCTGTCTTTTAAAATTACCTCTGTAATGCTTAAAGTCAGTCTCCTTTTAGAAGCCTACATCTCCATGGAAAAATCTTAGTCTACAGTTCTAGTCACAATATCCCAGCGTTACTTTGTTTTATTCTGGGTATTTGTTACTAACTTGAAGTCCTGTTCTGTGTTTCGTTTGCACAATGATAACCATCTTCCAGCATGGATCTGATTGTAATATGGAAAGCTAAATTGTGAGTTCTCTGTATGTTCTTTGTATTATGTACATGTTATTTTGACAGATTTCAGAACAGTTTTTGTTTTACAGAAAAAAAATACATTCCCATATTGGTTTTCAGATGCGTGTGAACTCTTCATCCGTGTTTATACCACATTCAGCATCACAATTGCCTAATTTTTTATATGATTTTTGCTTCCTTCTGTAATGTCAATATGCAATTGCAATGTTCTAGGATGTACAAAGCAGATGTAAGACCAAACCCACAGGGCAGCAGTGCAGCTGTTTAGTGAAGTCAACTTTTTATGTTGCAGATCAGCATAATGACTTTAAGAATGTTTGAGCACCTATTGCAGAAACCCAATGAGCACATTCTTTATAATTTGGTTCTGAGAAATTTGGAAGAAAGAAACTATATGGAATACAAGCCCCTCTCTCAAGAAGATAAAGATGTGGTAGAGAATGGACAGATTGCTGGAGCAGTGTAAGTTTCATTCTTAAGGGAAGTTTTCATGGCAGCTCACTTGGATCCTTATTTTTAGAACAAAATGGGGTGGTTTTTTTCAGTGATTGCAAGAAAAGTGAGCTTGGATAGCACTTGAGTGCTCTTATGTATTAATCCATATCCGTAAAGTGATGCAGAAATTATTACATCACCAACTTATGTAAATTCTTAGAACAGGAATAGAAAAACTAAAATTACCACAAGCCTTTGTGCAGAACAGTAGGCACTCAAAGGTCTTTGTGTACCAATTTACTTATGCATCTACCTAGCTTAAGTCTGTGCATATTTGTATTGTAATCAGTGAGATTATTGATGAAGTGAGTCACTTAGGTGCCTTGCTTATATTTATGTTCTTGACTCATTTCCTGATGGAAGAACTTTTCTACATAAAATCCTTTTAAATATCCTGTGTAACTCTTCTTAACTTAATTTTTTTACCAGTAGAAGGGTAAGGACTTGCCATACCGGCTATTTGAGTAATCTAAAATAATTGAAATATTTCCTGAGTATAACTCTCTCTCATGTGGAAATTGTGGCTACAGAGTTTAAGTGACTTAATGCAGTGACTTTTTTATGAGTCAAAAATGTCTCCTCTGTTGTTTAGAATGTTTGGCATTGTAATGGTTGGTATTTCTGTGTATTAACTAGGTAATAAGATATGGATATGGTAGTGTTCTGGAAAACATCCTAGTTGTTCAGATAAGAAAAACACAAAGCATGCCTTGTGACACAGAGATATATGTTCTGTCATATGTCCTTTCATAATGTTCTGTCAATGATTGTGTTTTTGTCTAATATAATCTCACAGAGACCTGGAGGAAGATCCATTATTTACTGATCTGTCTCCAGATAACACATTGTCAGCACAGGAGTGGCTCAGTGTTTCTCCATCTGTCAGTCCAGAACATCCAAAAAATGATGGGAAGACTGAAGTTCATAAAATTGTAAATAGGTAAGTTGAAACAAACACTTAAAGAAATGTCTGAATGTGTGGGTGTCTGCACACACTGTGCAAATTAAATGTACTCTGTAATGGATGTTATTCTGTGCCAACTGGGAAAATGACTCCACAGAAGGAAATTATGTGGCATTTTATCAGAAAGCTACTTCTGAAAGATTAGAGCTTGAATAAGTAAAAATAATTCAACGTAAATGAGAAAAATAGAAGAACTTTGCAGCTAATGGTCTAGTTGAATACTCGGAATTCACTGCGAAGGCCTCGTTGATTATAAAACTTGCTTTTCACAGAAATAATCGCTGTTCCAGGACTTGACCTTCCTAGACAAGTCTGGGGAGTCTTGCCATAAACTTTTTAGGAAAAAAAACGCAAAACTCAAAACTTCCTAAGGTTCCTTAAACACATACATGAAAGTAAATAATTGCCATGCTGGAGATAACCTCCTGTTCCCTGAAAATGAGGGGGCACCTCTGTCACCTGTGACACACCTCAGTGCCTCAGTCGTACTGCAAATTGGATATCACAAAGAGGGCGAGCTCTGCTCTAAGCAACTTAGGGATGGTAATTCCCTTAGGAACTAATATTAGGACAAAGGCTGTTTGCTCTGTTAAGACATGGTAGCACTGGTGTATCACAACTGACCTGTCTGCTTACCCAGAAATAATCAGAGGTGTTGGCCAAAGGAAACAAACAGCCTGGGGACAGTCAGGACAGAAAGGCATTGTCACTTCTTGCCCTCTTTCCCCCAGTACTGCTACATATGGTTTGTGATGGACATGGTTTGGAGCAAAGACACAAAGAATGTTCTCCTAAATTCATCTCGTGTAATCCCCATCAGTGAATACAATTTTTTTCAGGATTTGCAGTGTTTTGCAAATTTATATTTTTTCAGATAAGATGAACTCCACATAAAAAATCAGCTACTACATATTTCTTCATAAAAATCTTACTGGAGCACCAGCAGTTCTTGGGGTGTGGAGAAAGCTGAAATTTGGAATCAAGGTCCAAAAACTGAGGGGTTTTTTGTTGTCCAGAAATTTCAGTGGTTCTAATTTTTTTTTTTTCTTCAAGACAGTTACTAATATGATTCAAAATTTGATGATGCATTTTAGGTCAGATATTGGTGAAGTAATAAGGACATATAGTATTTACACTCCATACCAAGGCAATTCAGTTACATTTGTAACTGGGGCATTTATGTGCAAATACTCCTGTATGTCTTAGATGTTAATTTTTTACCACAGCAAACTATGGTAAATAAAGCTGCCTATAAAGTAAGTTTAGAAGAATTTTACCTGTAATTCTCCTTTTTTTTGGACTTGTTTATTCCCAAGTATATCTTTTTTTACTTCTAGTAAGATGGAGTCTGACCTTTAGCAAATACTTGACCTGGTTATGAATATTCCTTTTCATCTCCATTCTGTCTGCTGATTCTGAGAAAATGCTTCCACTGAGGATTTTACCTCCAGTGTTAGATACAAAAGTTCTGAAGTATATATCTTGTTATTGCAAACAGTAGTTGGAATAGACATACCTAAATAGATTTTGTAGTCTCTGTTCCTAATGTAGAGTTATGGTAGAGTCTGTGGATTAATTGGCCAGACAACTCAGCATTGTGTACACTGGTATAGATGATGAAAAACTATTGATCGATGCTCTGTGGAATAGAGACACTCATTAATGTACTTTTGTTCTCTTTAGTTTTCTCTGTCTTGTACCTGATGAAGCAAAGTCTTCATACCATGTGGAGGGTACAGGCTATGACACTTACCTCAGAGATGCCCACAGACAAGTAAGTCAGTGAAGTCCTCCTTGGTCCTTAAGAATTTGAAATGCTTATGAGAATATACAAATGGTTCTGTAAATAGTCCTAATAAATGCATCTTTTGGTACTGAAAGATGGGGAAATTCAATTTTGGTTTTCTAATGAAAATTTACCTTTGGAGATCTTTTGATGATGAATTCACCTTGTATAGCTCTAGGGGGAATAATGGATGACATTAAATGCATTAATATTCATATAACAAATACAGTGAGAGAAAAATCTGAACCGTGGAAAGATTCTTAATTTGCTTTTGCATTTATCTGCATTCTCTTGGAGAATTGCCTGCCAAGCTGTTTGAAAGAACTAAAGAGAAATTAAAATGCTGCATAGGAGTTATGCAATGTGGGACTTTGAAAATAAAAGCTCATCACGGGGAATGTGCAGCCTAAGGCATTCAGGTTGGAAGTTGGGAGGTTGGGTAGCTAGGGAAAGCTTTATGATTTACTGCTTTGAAATAAATGCAAGTTTTGTTTTTACAAATATAATATAAAGTTTCCTTGGTCAGAGGACAATCCCTGTTTGCAGCTTTCATACTGAAGCCCTGTGAATCTTCTAAAATAGAAAGATTTATGCAGAGGAGCAGAGTAACTGAGAGCTATATTTGGTAGGTAATTCAAAAATTCCATAACTTTGGAATTATGTTATCAGCAGTTTAAGATGGGAAGCTTGGATTTCTGTATTTATTATATTGTTTTATCTCTTGAAGTAGTCTCTCCTGAAAAGAAAGGGAATAGAAAATAGAGAATAAGGAAACAAGGGTTGATGTAAAATTCCCCTATCTTCTATTCTTGGATGCCAGAAACCACTTATCATCTTTGTCTTTGTTTCATGCCTTGGGAAAAAGAGTATTCTGGGAGTTATTAGAGAGCAGAATTGGTTTCTGTCACTTCCTGACAGTGATATGGCTACTGTTAAAATATTTCCCCCTTAAGAATAGCCCTGCCTATTGCTGTTATTACATCCAAGTAGCTGTTCTGCTTCCATATTTCTATTCCTGGAAGGCTGCACAGGTAGGTAAGCTACATGCGGCGCAGAATTTCTCTGAGTCTGTTTTCTCTCCCTTTTGCTTCTGTTTGTTCCTGTGTTCCTTATTTTTTCTGCTATAACAGGTGCTCCTTTCAGGGTATAATTCCTTGGAAGTGAGACATCAGGCAGCAAATGAGGGGCAGAGATTGAGAAAGACTGTTAGGAGTGACAGGAAACAAAAAGAGGCAAGAGGAAACTCTGAAATTCTCTTCATTTGTGTGAAAATATATATTTATATATACATATATATATATATACATATACACAGGCCTTTCCTGTCCTGGGAATTAGGGAACAACACAGTTTGGGTAGCAAGACAAGCTACACATAATGTAGTGGAAATGTGATAATGCACTGGCAAGAAGAATGTGTAAGAATGCAATTCCTGCTTTAGAAGAACCCTGATCAGGATGTGTATTGTTGGCTCTGCTTTGTGCTTTGGCCCCAGCTGCTTTGTGGGAGCTCTGTTCTCCACTGGTTTTTTCTCAAGCTACCCTAATAGCAGGAATGTCAAAAAGAAAACGAGGTGCCTGCTGATAGTGTTTACAGTGACTGTTCTTTTTGAGCTCAGAGCTTTCATGTAGCTGCAGATTATAATTTTAAGGTGTATGCACTATTCAAAAGAAATTAAATTGTTTCCATGGAGATTTAGGTCTGTTTTGCTAACTACTTTTTTTCTAGTTCCGGGATTATTGTGTCATTTGCTTACGGTGGGAGTGGCCTTCATCTCCCAGATCTTTGGAAAAGTGCAATTTCGAAGCGTCATTTTTTGAAGGACACTTCTTGAAAGTCCTGTTTGAAAGAATGGGCAGGATTCTTGATCAGGTAAGAAAAAAACAGGTTAGGAATTCCGTTTCTGATACTTTCATCACTGCTAAAGGGCTGATAAGGTGCTGTGGATTCCCATCAGTCAGTTTTTTATTATAGTTTCGTATTACTGTGTAATGTCCCATGTCCTTGGTGCAGGTCCCTGTAGGTTGCAGGATGTTACAGTGATCAGTGTTATGAGTTTAACAAAAGCAAGAACAAAAACTCTCTTATCTTTGTTAACCACCTTTTTTGTGCACCAAATGTTTTATTGACTGGAAATATAATTTAAATTGAGTAAGGAAAGTATATCCCTAAGATAAAAGATGAAGGGAAGATAGTATCTTAGGAATTCCTAAGGTAGTGTCTTAGGAATCCTTCAGTCCTAGCATTTTTCCATTCTGTTTTCATTTTACAGTGTTTGTTGTAAAATGGTTCTGTTTTCATTCTACAGCGTTTACACTCAAAAAGCATGTACATATTGCAGTAAATAAAGTATGATACGTCTTCTTTCTACCACATTTCAGTGAACTTCCATCTGAAGTCTTGTTCAGGAAGCAGTTTATGTCACTGTGGAAGGTGAAAAGAACTTACTGCATCACCGCTAATACTTTCCCCATTTTTTCAGTTTTTAAAAAAATTATCAGTGAAAGTTTCTGTATGATATTCTTTTCTGTCTGTGATGTGAAGTAGGTTTTTTCCTTTTTGATTATCTTCAAATTATAGAAATATATCTGCTAAAGGCAAACAAATGAGGTAAAACCTGAAAGGCTCTGAAAAAGTGGTGTGACATGTCAGATCCAGATTAGTACAAAAGAATTAAAAGAAGGTGACTTTTTCTGATGCCTCTTTGTTTCTGTGTTTGGCCAGTTTGCAAAACCTGGACTGTCTGGGGAGAAAGGGAGGGTTTAGGGAGGTGAGAAGGAGGTTGCCCTTTGTGGAAACTTAGCCTTTCTTTGCCTTCTCGAAACTCTGGGCTTATGTTCCTCAAGTCAATGTTACTGATTTATTTCAGGAAGATAATTTTTCCTTTCCAGTGACAGTGAGCCCTGAAAATCTCGAGTACCCTCCCTGTAATACCAGCTGGAGTGGCTACAAATGTGGTTGGAGCAGTTTCAGAAGCCTGTACAGTTCTTTCCTGTTTTGCATGTGGAGCTATCTGCAGAATAAACAATTAGCTGTGGCAGTGCCAGATTTCCTGGTCTTAAACAGACAAGAGTCCTTTGAGCCTATAAATGCACGGGGAACACGTCAGGAAGCCAGCAGCAGCCTTTAGGTCAGCTCTGTGAGTGTTCAGGGGAACACTCTGATGTGATTCTATGATACCAGAAAACTTTGCAGAGGTGGTAGATGCCACTAAGGTAATTTCTGGCAGAAGATAGCTGAGCCACACAAGTGAAGTGGAAGTACCTCATCTGCTAGACACTACCTTCTTCCTCCTGCTAATACTATAAATTTCTGTGGAACTGACTGTTTGCTAAGAATTTTTTGTAACCTTCCTGAACTTCGAATTTTCCTGTATTTAATCTTTTCAGTTACAGGGAGTTTCTTTAGGTTGTTATCTGAAATGGGGCCGTCTTACTTAGTCTGCTGACATATGGGCAGAAATAAAAGCTCTGTGTGAAGAGGCAGCTTTCCTTAATGCTCTCAATTAGTTCAAATCACAACAGCAATCTGTCTGAACAATGCAGCACGTGTTACTACTTTGTTTCCTTCTCTTCTTGTGAACACCAGATAATGCTCATTGCTTCAAAGCTTCCTAATCTGTTGGCTGTTTCAAATAGCTCTAAAGACCTACAGATCAGCTAGGTAGGCAGTGAATGGATTTATGGAAGGAATTTGTGTCTCTCTGCAGAGTTGCTCTGCCATAATAACTCAAACTGTTGTGCTCTCTTCTGCCTATAACATCTCTGGTCCAGGATCTTAAAGCTTCATTTGTTAGAGGTTGGGATGAATTTGTTGCTGGAGTATCACGTACAAAAATAACTGTCACTGACTGAAAGAAATATGTCCTTTCACTTCGGAAGATCTGTAGGGCAACTTTGCAATGCAGCAGTGTGTGGCAACAAATTCAGGAATAAGGTACCTAAATATTAGTTAGATGTCCGTGTCTAGGCAGTGAAAACAGCCCTGGTAGTCTCTGGAGCTCTCATGCTGAAAAGCAGGTCTCTTTTAGTGCAAAGTGAATTCACCATCTCGGCCTGTGCAACTGTATGGACTGAGAGCTCCTCTCAGGTGCCTGAACTGAGGTATCTGTTGCCCAAGGTGTTCCCACAAGCCTGTGGTTACAACATAGATCTTGCAGGATTTACCCTCTGTGGAACCATCAAGAGACCAGCAGATACTCTGGAGCGTCTAAGATGGCAGGAGATGTTTGTGTGTTGTCAAGTGCATCAAGTGTCAGATCTCTGCTGAGTAGGCTAATGCGAGCTTAGACATGTAGACATGGCTAAGTCTATCTGTCTTAATCTGAGGGTGGATTCTTCCAGATCTGAAAGAGGCAAGAATCTATTCTCTGAATGTTCAGTGGGATGCTAACTTGAGAGCATAAAGATGATGATTTCAGGTCATTAAATCATCCTCTTCTAGATGTGATTATGCCAGTGAGGATGTTACTACCAATATGCAGATACAGAGATGGAATGTTTGTCCACCTCTTGTCAATGTAGTCTGTTCTACCATTGAATAGATAGAAGGAGATTCCACCAGTTTGCAGATTTTGGGCTGAATAAAGTGTCAGCTTGTTTTCACTGTGATGAGAAAATCAAAGATGGAAAAAAACTATTTGGAACATATAGAAGCTGTGGTGAAAATACTTGCTTTAATGGAAATGAGTTTCTTACTAGAATGGTAAAACCCTTTATACTAGGTCCTAATTTTTTTCTAGAAAATTAGGTACTTTTTTTTTCCTTATGAATGATGAGCATCATTCAGTGTCTGACAGTGTTGCATCTCCCATTTGGTTGATTTGCAGAAATGAGGTAGAGAAGCAGCTCAGAATTTCATGCTGCTTTCCCAGCCCAGGACTGTCTCATCTCCCATAGCATGCTGCCACGAGATGACCAGGCCTTCTGCAATGTTTTTTACCCAGAAAAAAAAGAAGTAGAGGAGAAATAACATATTAGCCATAAAGATGTATTTGTTTCTGCCAATTTCCTGAGCTCATATGCTTCACAGTTTCCCAGCAGAAGCAAGCAGATGTTTAATCTAAGCTGATTCCATGCTATTTGTTTAGCTGAAGAAGTGTTTTATAAAAAGAGGACTTAGGCTACAATAAATAAACAAGAGTGCAGAAGCTTCAAGTGGTTGTAGCAGTTATACAGATAATAATATCTAATACTCAGCTGTCATACTCACATCACTGCTGTTGTGAAGAGCAGAAATCGGGCCTGTCTTCTGATATAACTTTTTATCTTTCTTTATTCATAACCCTGTATAGAAGGTTCTGGTAGTTAAATAAACACAAGCTGGGTGAAGAGAAGCCAGCATGAAAATAACTAAGCACTGTGTTTTCCCTTTTTTGCAGCCCTATGATGTAAATTTACAAGTTACGTCAGTGTTGTCCAAACTGTCCCTGTTTCCCCATCCTCATATACATGAATACCTTTTGGATCCTTATGTAAATCTTGCCTCTGGCTGCAAGTCTCTCTTCTCTGTGATTGTCAGGGTGAGTAAACACACAGGTAATGCTTACACATGGCTATAAAGCAGAAATATATTTATTAACTTTGTAGTTAGTGGTAGTAGTTGCTGGGTAGTTGAAGTTGGCAAATGGTTTCTCTCTGAAAGCAGATACTTGAAGTCTTGATTTGAGTCAAGATTTTCTACCAAAAATATTGAAAATGTATTTCATGTCCTCAGAATTTTTTGTTGCTTAGTTTCATTGTGTAGATGCAAGGTATCCCCTCTGGCAATGATGTTGCTTTAAACTGGACTGGGTCACGTTGCTGACACTTGCAGGCAAAGTCAGGTAGTGCCATGGGAACAGGCCAAGTACAGGTTTGCACCTGGATGGGAAAGAGATGGTTTTGATACACACACAAGAACACTCCTTGAGGCCCTGTGCCTGGCTGAGTGTCTTTGCTCAGCCACGTCTTTTTTTCTAATCAAGGCTGTTCTTGATGATGTAGTCCTGGATTTATTGAAAGTCCCCTTCTCCCCCTCTCTGATTCCATCCTCCTGACAGACCTGCATCCTAGAAGTGCTGGCTGGGTGCCTGTCACACTGCAATCTTCCTAGTCAGAATCCCTCGCTTACCCCACGCACCAGCTGTTATTAAGCTGGTCAGGAGCTTGTTAATGCTGCTTGCCCAGTACTGACAGAGGGCTTGGCTCCCTACCCGTTCCAAAATACAAATCTTCGCTCTCCCTTGTGCTTTCCCTAAACTCATAAATTTACTGGTCAGTTGCCTGCATCAACATTTACTAAGACAGATTAATCATCCACATAATTAAAACAAGTAATGCCATTTGTGACAACATCGAGTAAGGCGTTTGTATCTCTTTACTTCCCGCACCCTCTTTTGGGGCAGAGCAGCTGCTCCAGGTGCTGTTCTCTGACCCTGTGAGGAGGCTGACGTGGGTCTGTGTCCTGGGCACCGAAGCTGTCATTAGCCTTGCTGCCAGGCACTCTGCACAGGTGGTAACTTTGTGTGTCCATGGCATTGGGCTTTACAGGTCGTCGGGGACCTCATGGTAAGAATCCAGCGCATCCCAGATTTCACTCCCAAACTTCTGCTGGTCAGAAAACGCCTGCTGGGCTTGGAGCCCGAAGGGCCCATGTGAGTAAATAACACTGCATATTGTCCAAGACCCACGGCTGGTTTTGTGCGTGCCAGTCCTGACTGCCTGCAATTTTGTCTCTGTCCCAGCATTGACCACATGACGTTACTAGAGGGCGTGATTGTGCTGGAAGAGTTCTGCAAGGAGCTGGCAGCGATCGCCTTTGTGAAGTACCACACCTCGGCCACGCCGTGAGCAGCCCTGGGGGTCAGGCTGGGAACCCGCCGGGCTCCCTTCGGCCACAAGTCCACTGACAACAGTCAAAGAGAAAAGGTGGTGCCTCCTGGAAAAATGGAAGGGGACGTTGGGCAGAACTGGAAAACAAGTTCCTTTCACCAGATTGCAGGAGAGGGGGATTCAAGTGGACCTAGAATATGAGTGAAGGCATTTTGGGAGAAACCAATACATAGCATTTCTAGCCACTGTGTGAAGAGCTGCAAAAGCTGCATGAAGAACCACAGACATCAGACCTTGGTTATTCTAATGGCAATGTTTAGAGAGTTTGGTCTCATGTTCTGGGGCTCACATGTATTTTGTGACCATATTTCTTTTAAAAAGCAAATTAATTTTATAACATTTTTTATGTCTTAATTCTTTTTCTTTTCAGTTGGAGATATGAAAGGAAATCATAGTTGCAAAGCACGTTATTAAAAATGATGAGGTTCAAAAAATTCACCAATCCATACACAGTAGGATATGTTAATGAGGGGTCATTTTTGTTTTGATGGATCTTAAAGACAACTCTGAGCTTGATTCCTCGGTGGATTACTTCAAGAGATATGTCAGTATAAAATCAATACTGATGAAATTAATCCTGATTCGGCATCACATCCATAACAAATATATCTGAAGTGTACATGTTTGTAGCATGCTTGTGTCTGTCATTCCAAGCTCTTGATCTCAGGTCATCTGCATAACTAGATTTGCTTTAGGTTTTTTCATGAGAATTGTTTGACCCATGTCACCTTTACAGAGAGGTTAATTCTAGGTCATCAGTAGTTGCTGCTGAAACAGTATTTTTAATTTCTTTTCAATTGGTATATAGCCTGAATTGGTTTAAGTATCTCCTGTGCCTTGAAAATTGGCAGCATTCTGTTATTTTTTGAGATGTTTCTATTGCTTACCTAACCATCACAGTGATGCCAACTCAGTTAAAGCATTGATAACTTACACAGGACCAAAATTTGCACCTGCTTTTCGTGATGGTGGGTTGCAGGAATGCCTTTCAGTCAGTCAGTGTGAATGCCGTCACCCAGGGCAGGTGTTGGCACTGCCAGTGGAGGCTGTGTCAGCGTGCTTTGCTTCTGTTGGTGGCAGCCTGCACTTGGGAGAGTCCTTGCTGAGCACTGGCAGGTGTGAGGGGGCTGTGCTTGAACCTTCCAGTCACTCTGGATGTCTGGGGTGAGAGGCCTGTCCTGCTCTCACACCGGTGTGCAGGACCCCTCCCTTGAACTACCATGGGCAGGCAAGGTAGAGCTTCACTCCTCCTGTTTACATTGTATTTCTTCATTTGTCTTTCCTCCTGCCCTGTTTGCACAGTTAAAGCCCATTTCAGACCTCATTGCTCACATGCAGTGATGGACTAATTTACTCAGTCACTCACATTTTTCTGGATTTACATGACTATACCAGAGGATCAGATTTTGCTCTGAATCCATGCCTTTGGGGTCTTGTTTTTTTAATATTTATGGAACCTGAGTGTTGAGAGGCCTTTTAAGTTAACAGGTTGATTAGAGCAGCGTCACAGTTAATGGGCTAAATTTATTCTTGTCACCAGTGAAGAGGGTTCTGCTCTAAAAGCTTCCAGTGCAGGTTCAGCTGGAGAAAGTAGCTTTGGAACTGGGGAAACATTTTGGCAGGTAAATCCTGTATGCAATGGCTTCCTGTACTGGGACACTTTTAAAAAGTATGGCATTTCTCTGGCAAACAAAAGCATGTTTTACGTCCTCACCTGTTTTGGGTGAGGATTTCTTTTCTTATGAATTTAGCCCCAAATTGTTTTCATGTCCAAATAGCACAGTAGGAGAAAGTTTAAAAAAATGACACTTTTTTTCATTTTTGTTCTTTAGAAACACAGCTTGAAAACAGCAAATCATTTTTAGTGATCTGTATTGCAGTTGGTCTGCACTAGAAGCTTCACTGATACCTGACACATAGTTTAGAACACCTTGATGTCTTTGCAGAGAGATGTTTAATACATATATTTGTTATAAATAAGGTCCCAATTCAACAAAACAGTTAAAGGTAAGCTTAATTTTAGGAATTTTGTCCTTAAATTGCAATTTTTTACATGAACAAAGTTAAGCTATTGAGCACAAATAATGATGCTTTACTGAATTTGGGTCTTTTTTGGTTTTGCATGACCTTAATTACTTTTCCCTCAAATTTTCTATTTTCATTATTTATTTTTTTTTAAGTGTATGCTCCAGAGTACTTCTAATGTCCCAATTTCAGTGGAAACTGGAAGTAATAATACTACTATAAATGAAAGTGAGAGAAATGTTAAAACTTCCAGGAGCATTCCGAGTAATATAAGAATTTATAAAGCCATTCAAGAGATGCCTGATCTCAAATGAAAGCATTAACATCACCTCTTCTGTTGTCATTGCTGTTTTCACTGATACCTGAGCTCATTACACTGTAATGCCTCCGTGGCATTTTAATGCAAAACAGTTTGCCAAGCTGCAAACACAGTTCCTTAAGCTGGTCCATGAGAAAAAGAAGTAGATATAACTATAGTCAGTCTGAAATTCAGGCTATAATTGTACAGTCTCTGGTGACATTGGTGATGTTCTTGCAAACCAAATGTTATTTAGTTGATAAATTTATAAGACATGGATCCATCCTGATAGAAGTGAAGCAATCCTTAAAGTTGCTTTAGCCTAAACTGTCCTTGTGAGTGCTGCCTCCAAACCCTTAATTACCATACCTGATGACAATGACCTTTATTTTTGTAAAAGTGATTTAATCTTCCTTAAGAGATGGAACTCGTTTAATTATTTTTGTGGTGATATTTTTCATGCACTTTTTTTTTTGGAAAAAAAAAAAGGTTAGAAGTTAGTTGAGGTCCATGTTTTCACCTTTTCAATCTATGCATGTCATTGAGGTGCCCATTTTGTTTGTGTGTGTGTGTGTATGTGTGTCTGTATGTGGTTATTTATTACCCAGAGAGGGACACCTGAGAAAATACAAGGCCTGAAGAGTTCATGGCATATGCAGATCCTTCAGATGTCAGTGGGAAATGTGAGTGCTTACCCCTTAGAAAATAGGGCCACCAGTATTAGATTGGAATACTTAAGAGGTAATACTAGAGTAATTTTTTATTTCACAAAGCAGACCCAAACCACATTTTAATCCTGATGCACATGTGTGTAAATAGAAGCAATTTTTTTACATTTTTTTTTTTTCATTTGTAGTATGTATTTGATTTAGACTCTGATTTAGAAGATTTTGTAATAAGCCATGTGCTAGCTTTGGTAGAACAAATTTGTCCTTAGTTTCTCATATGACTGTAATATTGCTGGTATTCAGATCCTGTCTGTGTAATGTTCTTACTATATATTGTCTGTGCAATATAAAAGCTGTGAGTTGATACACAGCTTGAGTCTGGCTGTATATCACCTATGTGTATATATATATATATATACATATATATATATAAAAGGACCAGAATCCCGAGCTTGCTTACACTATGACTAGTGTAAAGATTGCCACACTTGATTTTACAGGGCACAGGTAATCATGGAACGGCTTTGTAATGCTTGGTAATTTCTACCATAACCTGCTGGGTAATCTCACAGATGACATTTTATTAGTGCTCTCTGTCTTGCTAAAAGAAATACTAACTCAAAGTGCTTGGTAAAATCTAAGGGTCCTGTAGTAGACCTGGGGCTACGTGGAAAATCCATACCTGATATTGCATATCATACAGGGTTTTCAAAACATGTCCCTCATGCTTACTGTGCCCTGTAAAATAATGTAACTATATAAAATATATACTCCTTGTTTCGCCTCCTGCCTTGTTTACATTAAACAGAGGATATTCAGTAAAAATTTTCTATTAAACTTTGTGTAGGTCACTTACTAACAGTGTTGCCAAGGTTTCACAGGTGTGGGATTTCCAGTGAGCAACAGTTGAAACAGCCACGTTACCAGACATACGACATTAAGTTTTATGAAGGAGGTTGTGGTAAAATTCAACTTTTTGTGCTAAAAAATGCATGGAGGATTAAAAGGGATATTCTCAAAATAAATTAATTTCAACGAAGCGACTGCTTCTGTTATTACAGAATCCATAATACTTCTTTTATGGATGACCTTGAGACAGAAAATCTTTTAGCATTTTCCATCATGCCTTTGATCCTGAAGTCCTCATTTATTTTGTGTCTGTCACTGCAGTGTCTTCTGGGATAAACCTGTACTGTCCTTTGCAGGGCTCAGCGTGAATCAGCGTGCTCTTGCCCATGAAAATTGGAAGCTGAGGGAAATGGCCAGGATGGAGCCATCCTGAGCACAGATTAACATCTGCTCTTTCCTGAGAGCCCTGATATCTTTCTTGAAAGGCAGCAGCTGGTCAAGACCTTGGTTTTCTATTGCATTTGAGTGCAGAGTGCAGCAGTCACAACATTAGTTTATTGGATTGGGGACAGATGTCTGTCAGATATGTGAATAAGCATAATTTCTTCCTTCAGTGCCTTCAAGGAAGGCTTTTATACATAGGGGGGTTATATATGGTTTTATATATTTTTTAACTGCATTTATTGTGAGGGTTTTTTTGTTTTGTTTTGGTGTCCTTCAAGTTTTCATCAGCCTTTGAAAAATCTTGTCTCTCCGTAGGATCCCCTCTGAGGGCTACACTTGGATGTTAAGCTGTTTCTCCTCAGTATTTAACAGCTGCAAGTGCTCTTGCATCTTTACAAGAACAGCGCTACAGCAAGATGATGCACTTGACAGCTTTTTTTATAGCTCTCTGCATCTTTCCCCCATCCTCTTGGGTCTTGGAGATTGTCATCTCCTACCCCAGATGGTTTATTTGCTATGCCTACATGAGGCATTTAGAGATTTGGGAACACTTTGCTTTCCCAATCAGTGAGGAAGTTGTATCAGATTTGAACATTTGGCATCTTCTTGTATTTTTCTCTCACTTTGATATCCTTGAAATGACTGAGTTATTGAAGCATGATAAGCTTATGGCACTTGCATTCTGATAGAAGATTTTGGGGCTCTACATCCTGTTGTAGAAAAAAAAAACCAAACAAAAACAAACCAAAGAGAATATTATCAGTGTGTGGTCTCTACTTCATATTCATTAACTTATTTTACAAATTCTCAGCCAAAGTTCTCAATATAGGTACAAATAGCACAGGATCTACTGACTTTGTTAACCTTTAAATATTAACAGAACTGATGCTGTGAAAGCCTCAAGGATTTTGCTAGTTTGGTATGTGATCCAATTGGATTAAAGTGGATTAATGCTCAGTGAAGTGAATCTGGCACAACTTGTATGAGCCCTTTCAGCCTAAACCCACGTGTTCCTGGTGCATCCTTTATCAGCCAGGGTTCCCTTTGAACAGTGAGAAAAAGAACTGAAGAGCAGTTTAGGAATCAAGTGGAGCATATGGTGGATTAAAGTTTTCAGGTGTCATAAGCTTCTTGGGAATGCAGGAAAAAAAAAAGTGTGAAACATTAAATGTTACACGGTAGGACTGGCTGCTGGCACTGCCTTTGGAGTCACATCTGTGAGGATAAAAAGATGCATCTTGGAACGTGGTACCTCACTGGGCCGCTTCAGTTGCCCTTGCTAAGATGGAGCATATATTCTGAACTCTGTTTCATTAAACTCCTGCTGCTGGTGTGGAATAAATGCTGCTGGTGGTGTAGAATCTGCTAGAACAGTGCTGTGGAACTGACAGCTTTGTAAGTATCTTGTAACTTTGACAAAGCAGGCACATCTTGCTGGCTTTGCCTTTCTGCTCCACAGCATCATAACTCGGTAGGGGTTTGTAAAACGTGGTGGTAAAACATTTTACATACTGAAAAATAAGGAAATGTGAAGGGAAGAACCCCGTTTCTGTACTAGGAACTTAATCTCCTAATCACCTTAATTTTCAAAAAGGTGAAACTCATTATATTCTAAAGTGAACAATTCAATGAAATAACTTCTGAAACAAGGCAGGGTATCCACAGGGAGCCCTAGATGGTGAGTGTAAACCTGCCTGAGTACTTTGCACTGAGGATGGCAGAAACGAGACATTTGTGCTACATATTTCGAGGTGTACAGCATCCTGTTTCCAGTCTGGAGAGATGAAGCAGACAAGAACAGAAGTGTTTGTGCTGAGTAATACATATAACAAGAGATAGGAAGTTCTGCAGAAACCAGCAAAAGATATTAAACTGATTTTAGAGAGGAGTGCAACAGAGGTAACTAAATTTAGCACAGTTAAATTACGGCTTAGGGTTAGAGGAGCATTACTTCCCAATAAAAAGATCTGGGAGACTTAAGCACCAAGACTGAAAGAATTATGAAGCCTTAATTTATTGGAATGCAATTAAGAATGGAGTAATGTCACTGAGGAAAACTGATACTCATTATCAGTGAGAACTCCCTGACTGTGAATGCTGCTGAAGCAGAAGAGGACAGAGCCTGTATCCTTATGCTTTTAAAACCAAGACTGGACAAAATATTGGATGTTTTCCAGAGGGAACCAGCCTGTGTCGTTGAGGAGATGAAGTAAACACACATTTACATCCTCAGACTCCCAGCTAATGAATGGTTCCAGAATGGCTTGGATTTGTTCTGCTAGGGAGCAGGGAGATGGACTGATCCACTTCTCCTGTGGAGCGTCTCCTGTAAATGAGGGAAGTTGCTGCAATCTGAGAAAAGCAATTTTCAGCTTTCCAAAACGCGACTCCCTTACATAACAACCTCTCAGCAGCAGCAGCAGCAGCAGCACCCATTACACCCAGCGGGCAGCATGGCTTGATTAGCAGGGCCAGGAACCCTCCCCCCCACCCCGCCACCCCGTGCCGAGCTCCTTGGAGAGGAGAAACAAATTACCTGTTCTCTGAATCGTCATTATCCTTTACTTGAGGAGCCCACTTCTGCTTCCCTCATCTCCACATCCACGGGAAGCACCTGTCAAGTTCATATTTCTTAATTTGGGTCATGAATTTTTATTTCCTAAGGCTTTCAGAGACTTCCATTTTCGCTGCTAGCAGGCTGTCCATCAACACTGCACATTTACAGACAATTTTCCTTTCAGTTTCCTGAAAGGGAAAAAAAAAAACCTTGTGTTGTTTATCCTGGGTTTTATACTCACGTTCTCCTGCCTTGTTAATTCCATCCTTTCAAATCCTTGAAAATGTTTTTTGTCTTGTCCTTCACCTTGAGGATTCAGCAGTTTGTGCAGCTCAGCACATAGGGACAATAGAGATAAAATCAGAGCTGCTTCTGCCCACCCTGGTCCAGCTGCAGGATCTGTAGGGGAAATCCCATCTGCATAGCAAACACGGTGGGCTGGTCAGAAGGAAAAACTGAGCACACTGGAATCTGTGGAAATTTCACTGTCAGCTGAAATGCACAACCTCTACTCTCTGCTTCCCAAACTCAGTATGTCAGCTAATGTGTTTGGGTTTTTTTGTGTTTGTTTTTTTTGTTGGGTTTTTTTTTTTTTTTGAAGGAAAAACAGGAATAAAAAGAAAAAAGTGGATTACTGAAGAAAACTGATAGCTTGATCATGTTTAAGAGAAAGACACCTAAGCAGATGTCTTCTGCTGATTTAAAGAGCTTGTCAGCACAACTACTGACACAGCAACAGGGACAGAGGACATGGCTTGGCTCAGGCACGTGTGGGACAACTGTTGGCCTGGACCAAGGGAAATGCAACAGTTTGTGACCCTCAGAGGGGATTTTACAGCTTTACCACAGAAATAAAGTGTTAACCAACGAGAGAAGCTTAATTCATATATGTCGTATATGTGAAATATATATTTCATTTCTTTCATGTTTCTGATGGCTCAAAAATTTATTATTTTGGTGCTGCTTCTTTGTTCAAATAATCAAACACTAATTACTGAAGAACCAAAGCCTGAAGAGTTTGGGATCAAAATGTAATCACCTGAATGTCTTAGCCTTGCTTACCTTGGCAAAAAATTGTCAGGATCATATAAGATACCTATTTAAGCCAGTGATAACTGAAGTATTACCCTCTCAGAGGGTACACCAGAAGGTTGCTTCTCTGTTGGTAACTACGACCTTACATTAACAGCTTAGAATTCTGCTGTTCCCTGATTTTTTGCTGAAATTTAGGAGAAGTAATAGTAATACTGGCTAAATCATGCATCAAAATTGTGGAAGGACTTCCATTCTATATATATTAAATGTCTGCTTCTCTGGATCTCAGCTTGGATCACTAAAAAATGAGTTGGTTTATTATAAGCAAACAGATCAAAATAAATCTTGATGTTTCCAAGGTGGCAAATATGCTTATCAGACCTTATTTTTACATTCTAAAAGATCAAGAGTGAGCACAAACCCTTTTTTCCCCCTCTTTTATAATTACTTCCAAATGTCAGTTGGATCTACTAATATAATTCTAATTGCCACATTTCTAAAATAGCATTGCCTTTTTGTTTCTAAATATCAACCAAACAGAATAATGAAAAAATAGATGCCTTAATAAGATTAAATATGATCTGATCAAGCAGTGGGATGGGCTCACAGCTTCCAAACCCCTCTCTCTAGCTTATGTTTCAAGTGAGATGCTGACAAGGAGTGTTCTGGCTGGTTTTATCTAAGAGGGGAAAGATGCAACATGGAAAGTTTCTACCTTTTAGTTCTGGGGTAGAAGGTAGAAGTACATTATGGTGGATACTTTTGGAGTATGGCAGATATACTTATCCTGGAAACCATTATTTGTATATTTTGTTTTATTTCAGAAAGAAGCAAAGAGGTGGGAACTGTAAATAATGCTATGCTAGTAATTCCAGCCAGCATGTGCAGCAGTTGTTGCCAGTTCAAGGCACATACTAGTTTTTACCCCTGAACTGTGTCTTGTTCTGCCAATTGTTTAGTTATTTTTAAGCAGTTTGCTTTCTCACCATGCACTGAGGTGATGCTGAGTAATCTGAGCAGTTTTGTTGGCTTTGTGGGTTTGAGTGGCAAATATGGTTTTTTTTCTTCCTGTGACAGATGGATGACTTAGTCTGTTAATAGAGGAAGATGTCAGAGGAATTACACATACAGACTTCATTTACATTTTTAAAGTAGAGGCCATATAGGTGCAATTTATCTTTTGAGCTCTTCAGCTATTGAACTGTTTGGTGGAAGGGGCTCGACTTCTTAGTCTTGACTCAGTTTTCTGCAGAAACTTTTTATGCTCAGCAGCTAAATGAACAATTATCAGAAGCCCCTAAGAAATTGCTCCAATGTTGGCCCCGTTGTTTCTTACTTCACTGGAAAAAGTGTGGACTGCAATGGCAAGCTGACCCAAGATGCCACATAAAGATCATCTCCAGACTGAAACTAAAATTTGATCACGAAAACTTGCACCATCAGGAGCCAAGGTCAGTATAATTGTGTAACTCTACTATTTTAGCAGCTGAAGATTCCACCTGATTAACCTATTTATAGCTTCGTGTTAATTCAGTAGCACTTATTGCAGAGGCTCCATGGAATTTCATAAGCACAGCCAAGGAGACACCAATCCTGAGTGCAGTGTGGAATGAGTTGGCTTCATTAAGTTAACTCCTGCTGTTGGGCTGATCTGTGTACCTGCAGCTCCCTACCTTGGACAGTGTCTTAGCAGGGTCTGAGTTGGATGGGAAACAAATGGGAAACTTGAGAATAGCACAGTAATGCAGCCACATAACCCTGCTGTGTTGAATTGCCATTGCTACTAACAGGCCACAGATTTTGTGCTGAGTTTGCAAGGCCTCAGGGCTGAGCTGTGACAGCCCTGCTTGGTTTGAACTTTATTGACCTGCCTGCAGCTTTGTTTTAATTTGAATTAGCTGCGACAGCGATTTTTCGTCTGACCAGGTGGTTATGGCTAAATTCTTTTACTTTGCTTATCATTGTAATGATGCTGCTGTAGTTCTACAGTCTGATGGCTGGTAGGATGGCTGAGGCCTGGAGAGCATCACAGCAGAGGAATGTTGGCATGGGGAAAAGAGATGGGGCACAGGCTTCAAACCCACAGTGAGTTCAGGAAACACCGACCTGGAGCTGGACAAAGCTGGGTTTAGGGATAACAAGGACAACAAAGAAACAATATCTAGCAGATTTAAAAGGTGCTGTAGATAGAAAATGCAGATGGGATGTGGAGGTGCAGAAGGAAGAGGAAATTTATAAATGTGTTAGCAGCTATATTAAAATGAGTCAGACAAAACTAGCAATATGAACACTATAATCTTCCTGGGAAAAGATTCCAGAAACCAGTGACCTGCTGCATCGCCACCACCAGAATGACAGCATGGACCAGACTCTGAGGAGCAGGGGAAGGGACCATCAGGAAACAGGGCAGGATATAGGAAGAGCACTTTTAACAGTTTTATTATTAGCATTGAATTTTTTTGTGCCTAGACAAAGCTGCTTTCTGTAATAATTACGTCTGGGCTGATGGTGACTGTTGGAACAGACTGCAAGTATAGGAAGTAAGAGGATCAAACACATCAGAAGTTCAGTCTCCTGCTGCCAGGGAGAAGACTCTGACAAAGCAGGGACAGATACTTCTATATTCTGTTGGAAAATGTCATCTGTTGTGCTGTTGATTTTGATTCCTGATTCCAGTGCTGTGGGAAAGCTGCTTGGGGGCTTTTCCTGTATGAGAACAGTGACATTTGATCTGAAATCTCTCTGGAACCGAGACTGGGGATATGCATAAGGCTGTTGATAAATACATTTAAATGGTGCTGTAGCTCCAATTTGGAGACTTTAGCTGAGTGCAGCCACAGCATCCCTATTAAAGAAACAAGGGAACACCTGAGTCCTGCCTCCAACCAGGCATTTTATAACAAAGGTTCTTTTTCTTTAGTTTGAATCTGGACATATCTACTCAAGTCATATTCTACTCTGACACTGCCTCCAGGTTTAACCAGAATAAAAAATGACTGCTGTGACAGTCAGTATGACCAGACTGCTAAAATAGAAACAGGGAATTTCATTCGAATGCTCATCATTATTTAATCCAGCAAATATTAAAATTTCATTTTACCAGAACGTATTTTTCTTTGGACTGGGGCCCAAATAATTTCATTCTCTGGTTATTGCATTGTTTCAGTGACAACATAACCACAGTTATTCTTAAGGGGGTCTGTGTGCATGTGGGAAACAAAGCACTCATCAGTGGGTACCATTCTTAGTATCCATTTGTCTCTTGGTTCCCTGAATCACTATTATGAAGCATTTCCAGGGAGCTGATACTTATGTTTTAAACCATTATGTTTTCTAGCCTTTATAAGCATGTCTGAGCCAGAAATCATTCCGTGGCTGTTGCTGCTGCATCCTTCAGGGACAAAATGTTCTAAAGAGCTAATGTTGCTCTTTCATTAAGAAACCTATTCAGAACCACAGAGAGTGATTTTGACAGTGCAATTGGTGGTTGCTCTAGGGCAGGAGCTTGACAGGAGTCCTATTTTAAGCTAAATGAATGTTTTCTGTTTATTTAAAGAAGCAGAGTCAGTTAGAGATTTTGGTGTGCCTGCACAAATATATACCTGTGTATCTTGTGCACTCTGCCTCTCCAGATTGCACAAAATAATTCTGCCTTGATACATTAAAAAAAAAAAAAAATTGTTTCTGGACAGCCCTGGCATGGAGGGTAAGAAAGAAATAGGAAAAGAAAAAGAAAAGGAAAAAGGAAAAGAGGAGAAAAAGATAAAAACAAAAATTAAGAAGAAAATAAAAGAGAGATTCCTGCAAACCTAAGATCAGTCATTTTACTCTGTCTTGTGCTTTTCTATCATGAACACATTTTGCTTTTTCATACAGAATTACAGAATTATTTAGGTTGCAAAGTACCTCTAAGATCACTGAGTCCAACCATTAACTGCCAAGCCCATCACTAAACCAGGTCCCCAAGTGCCACATCTCCATGTCTTTTGAATCCCTTCGGGGGTGGTGACTCCAGCACTACCCTGGGCACAGCCAAACGTTATAAACTGCTAAATGAAGGTGGAAACATGAACTGGGGGGGGGGAATGAGCAGCACATTCTATTTGTCTTCTTGAAGCAGAGCTGGAAAGAGCAGCAGTCTCTGAGAGGGAAGGATGGCTAAACTGTGGCCTGGGGAGCTGGAAGAAGCTGGTGTCTGTTCCTGACCCTCCTGCATGACCCATCACCTCTGTCACTATATCACATGGGAGAAACAGTACTGGAAGTATTTCTTCAGAAGGGTTTAGTCCTGCCTGATTATTGCAAGTGTAATGGAAGATGGTATAAAAATACAGCATTGTTATCAGTCCCTCTCATCTTCATGTCACTGCACAGGTAATTGCAGCCTTTCAAAATCAGATCTCCTGGAAGTGCTACCATACACTTAACGCTTGTGTCTTAGCAAAATGTTCTTTGGGAGGGCTTTGGACATCAAAGAAAGTCTGAGCTTGATTGGAAACCAATTATCTACTGCTCTGTGGACCTTTGAAAACTAACAGGATTTTTATTTCCTTTATCTTTTGATCCCCAAAATGAGCAATACAAAGATAAGGAAAATCAGAACAAAAGAACATATGTACCAAGCAAAGAGTGGAAAGGGGAAGCAAGAATGTGCCTATAGGTTAGCTGGATAAATGTAAGAAAAATTTTTTAAAACCAGGTTTCTGGATTAGAAAATCCAACAAGCTACAGGCATAAGCAATATATCTTTCAGCTCAGTATCTTTGTAACTCAGAAAAACATCTAAACACAGAGGTGCAATATGGATTACCCATGGATATCCATAGGAAAGATATTTTTGGCTACATATGCAACTGGAATTATAGAATTACTTGTGCAGTTGGTGCTACTCAAAGTACCATTTCTCCAGCAGTACACTGATGTACCTTGGATCTTACTGCCTAATTTCTTTAGCCTTTCTCCTACTCTTTTCCTTGTTTGGGCTTCATTTTCCAGGAAGAAGCCAGTTCCTAGGAGTGTGTTTTACATCTCCTGCTCTAACTTGTCATTTCCAGTGCTGTCTGCAGTCTGTGGGCCAAGGAAAGCAGATGCAGATCCATCCACTCCTGTAGCATTTCACCCACTTCTGTGGCCTCTGTTACTTTAATTTCAGTTTCGCTGTCTGGGGTCAGTCCTTGCACAGAGACAATTAACACTGAGCATCTGAAATCTGATAGGGATTTAAAGCAATGGGTGAGTGGTTGCCACCTGGTGAGCGGAGGAGGAAGGAGGGGGAGGATGAATGAGCTGGCCCTTTTCCTTTCCCATCCGGCGCACATTAGCGGATCAATGACTGAAATGGATGAGGGTGCTGCTGAAGTGTCACGGCAGCGTAATGATGTAGCTGCTATTAATGGCTAGAGCTCCAGCCCGGAAATTTTAGATGAAGAAATGGGAAAAAAAAGAAAAAATATTTCTGCGGGCTCTGAATTGGTGATTTGAGGACTGTAATTTAGCGCTTGCTATCGTATTTCATAAAGTGGCTACTGTGCACATTCTCAGAAGTTCGCTTGTTAGTTAAGGAAGGAATAAAGCCAATAGAATGTGTTTGATCAAAGTTCTGTTCCCCATCTAAGATACAACACACAGTCAGCAATGGAGGCTTTCCTTTAAATCAAGGTTCATGCTTTTCAGCAGATCTGTTTGCAGTGGGACAATGTACCTTCAGCCCTCAGGCTGTCTGGATTTAGAGCAGATATACAAAATATTGTCGTTTATATAGCCTGTGAACTCAGCATATTTCAAGGTCAAATTCCTATTTCACTAAAATCACTGGCAAACCCATGGTTATCTTCAGGCAGCCTGGATCTAGACACAGTAAAAAACCCCACAACTGATCAAAGCAACCCAAAAATCCCACAGCAAAAGCACCTCATCTTGCAGAACTGTTGAAAAGGACAAATCTGCTATTCTCAGCTAAGTCTGTGACCCAAGGGAAGCTGTACCCTTCTACCAGCAGTTTGACCAATACCAGGATCCAAAAGGGTTTTATCCATATTGACTTTCTTTGGGCTGCCCTTCTCCTACAGCAATTAGACAGGTCAAAGGGGAGAGAGCTTGAAGGGAGGGAATTCAGCTCCCTCCTCACTGGAAATGATGCAAAGAAACGCCCTCTGCCTCTGAGCCACTGAAAAGTGAATATAGAGAATTCTATATGAAAGGTGTCTGTAAGAGCACTGTTTCCACCCACATCTTTCAGGCTAACCTACTTTCTGCTGCCTGCTCTGAGGCTTTTCCCTTTGTCCCTGCTGCGGGTGGCTGCTGTAGTTGCTACTGAGGCTGCAGCTGCCCTTTCTGCAAGCAGGGAAGGGGAAGGCATCCAGCACGGATTGGGTGAAACAACCGAGCAGATCACTTAGTGGTTAATAGCTGGGCCTGAAAACAGTTCCTACCTAAAATCCACAGCAGTCAGACCTGCTGAGATGGGGGGAACTTTGCCCTTCACATGCTGGGGCACCCTCTGGTCCCCACTCCCAGCCCTTTCTGCCTGACAATTAATTCTCCACAGCTCTCCTAGTGGAATCTTCAATGTGTGTCAAAAAGGTTTTTCTCTAATTTCAGGCTCCTCCCTTTTTCTTTGTGCTTCCTAAATAGCGAAGGCTGTCTGATAGGGCAGCCTGGGGGTGAGCAAGGAGAGGAGGCCACAAGATAAACAACAGCGGGTGATTGGGCATAAATATTTCAGAAAAATGTGTCATAGTAAAAGGCTTGGCTGCAGCTATTCCTCCTCGGGGGTCGGGTTGCAAAAGCCTGTTCCTCACTCCCCCAGCACCTGCCTCCCTGGCTCTGAGGTGTGGACACATCCAAGTGCGAAATAAATTTCCAGGATGGGCAAAGCAGGGAAGCAAATATTTACATTGCGCTGGTAGAACGGTGATTATAATTCTGCCTTGTCGCTGGCTAATGAAAGCTCACACAGCCAGTTCCTCACCAGTCAAAGGCTGCGAGCCCTGATCATGGACAGGCGGTTCTGCCCCCCTCAGACCCGTCCCGATGTGTATCCCGGTAACTGAACCAGCACCCAGCCCTGGGTGAGAGTGGGAATTGGCACATCAGTGGTTTGACCCTTTTCTCAGGGACTGTTTAATAGAAAACGCTTCACTGCTACTGGTATTTGTCTCAAAATGCGCGTTACAGAAGGAATTCTGTAACACCCTCTCCAAGGATCCGACACACAGATTCAGTGCACCCTGGGGTTTTCTGCTCCTGCTGCTTCAAGAGGCTGCTCTGCTCTCCCCCCACTGCCCACGCCTTATCTGTCCCCAGAGCAGGGGCAGCAGAAGGGGATGATGCATCTGCTCCTGACCTCCCCTGGTTCCCAGGCCAGCTACTGCCCTAAATACATCTGGTATATCCTGCAGAACTGTAGCACAGCTGTGTTATGCTCTAGCACAGCCAACCTCAGCTTTCAGCGTTGCTGAGAAGATGGGAACATCTTTGCTCTGCTTCATTTTGATGGGAGCTGGAATCTGAGGCCTCTTAAGCAGCCTGTTAGTGCAAAATACCATGTATTAAAGATTGATAAAGAACTGGGGAAATTATTATTAAAGTCTCTGGGCTGTACCATGCAGTGTGTACACCCTGAAAGTCACACTGGGCCCAAATATTATGTCCAGAGAAGTGTCCTTAAAAAACTCGAGTTGTGTGAATTAGAGTACATGTCAGCTTGAGAACTCTCCGTGGGTGGACTCAAGCAATGGGACTGCCCTGTAAACAAGAAGGTTGTTCACTGTCCAACTTAACTTCATCTAACATTTATGTTTTCTAAATGTGCAACAACCAGGATGCCTAGAGGAAAGGAAATGCAGCAAACTCTCGAGTTCTGGGTTCATCTGAGGGCTCACAGGTTCCTCTCGTGCCCTTCAGAGCTCAGCCAGCCTCAGTGCATCCTAGCCCTGCAGCCACGAGGCAAAACACCCTCACTGTGCTCCTGGAAGCGAAAATGCTGCCAGAGTCTTGAGGTTCAAAGGCCTTGCTGGTGGAGTATGGGGGCATTTTGGAAAAGCTAGGTAGTAGTTCACTACTACTAACTGGTAGTAGTGTAAGACTTTGGAGATCAGGAAGCATCCAGCTGCCCAGGATGTGCTGTGACCAAAATTTGAGTCAATATACAATCTACTCCACAAACTACTGCCCTTCTCTTAAAGAGCTTGGGTTCATTGATTGAGCAGCGTCTCCGAGACAGGTCTGATATTGAACACTACTCGGGTTACACCATTTCTGGAAACTGGACAGTGTTGGTTAGATTGCCTTGCTCATTGATAATTTTGCCTCTGGTTCTCATTATGGAGAATGATGCTGATAAACAGGACATTAGAAAGTCCATCAAATATTGCAAAAGGTACAATAAAGGCCTATTCTAAAAATATTTCTTTATTTCTATTTTTTATCTCTGTAAACTCACCTATGTTTACGTTCAAGATGTATAATCAACGTAATTTTAAACTCCATTGTGGGAGGGAAATAGTTACTTTATGGACTGGGTGTATTTTGAGAAAATACAACCAGAATGTGGATTTTTCTTGTCAAACCCACTGCTTGGAGATAAATGATTCATCTTTGATTTAACATGTAATTTATTAATTTTTAGTTAATAGTACAGACAGCACTGGACAATTATTGTTACTTCTTTTGGCCTTTTCCACTTATCATGGAAAACAGAAAAATAAAGCTTAGCATGTTCAGAAAGACTCAACAAAATGTTTGTTCTGACCCTGTGTAACTCTCAAGGTTGTTTTCATTTCACATAGAAAATAAAAGTAAATCTATTATGTATTATTTGAAAGTGTAAGGGAAGAAGCACAGAACCAACACAATGGTCCCAGCTTCTTGTCCTCTAAAGGTCAGCTGTGAGGATGTGACACTGTTAAATTACCAGGGCAAAAGAAGCTGAAATGCAAAAGAAAGTATAGAAATAAATAAATAAATAAATAAATAATAAAAAAAAAATACTTAGGTAATTCCAGGTCACTCTGTCATGGTCCTCTGAGCACCCAACTGCTCTGTAAATGCTGCTTAATTAAATGAACTTAGATTGACAGCAATATTTAATTCCAATTGCATTAGAAAGGAATCACTACCTGATTATTATTATTATTATTAACTAATTCCAAATACTGCAGCAGAAGCAAATTAGGGGTAGGTCTGAATTTACATCCTGATCAAGAATTTATGGTGCAGGTCCAAAAGCATGAAGTCAAAGGACAATATTATTACAAGGTCATCCAGACCTCCACCTCCTTGATTCATGTTCTCTGCTCCCAGCTTTACAGAAGACCTGTGTAAAGGTCAGCTGCTTAGTCTGAATGTCTTGAAGAAGAATGAAGCATATATGGTCACCCCTTCAAGTTTTAGCTTCCTAGAGAAATCTGGTAGTACATCAAACAGATATTTATCTTGGATGCTGTGGGAAGTGCATGCATTTTGGTGCAGGGGGCAGTGGCTGAATGGGAAATCTGACATGACTACAAAGAAAGGACTTATGATCTGCAGCAAATGAAGGTCTGTCAGTCAGACAAAATGTGAGACTCTGCTAAACCAAATGGGCTTGTTTATCACTGTAATTATATAGCCTTACAATGATAAGGTATTACATCTACATGTCTTACTCTGTGCCAGGAACTGTTCCGCAGCAACCCGGTAAATTTAATTACTAGAGGTAGAAGAAAATTCCTTTATTTCATGATCTATCCACCCCTGCAATGATTACTCTAGGGAAATTCCCAGTCAAGCCAAGCAGATGGTTCCTACCTTGTTGTACACCCAGCTTATTTTCTTTTAAGCTATGAAATGCTTTACAATGCCATTTTTCTCTGGAGCTGCCTTGCATTTGGCAGAGTTCTGACTGTGTGTGAATTCCTTTTTATTGTATATGAGAATAAATTGCTTGGTTTCTTTTTTAACCCAGATAACAAATCCCATTTCGGATTTATATAAATAAGGACATGAATCAGACAAGTATCTAGTCCAAACACACTTTAAACAAGATGACTCCCACTGACTTTGTTACAAGGGAGTCAGATTTAACGTCACTGTCTCTGGTGCATTTCCACAAACATCTGAATTGAGCTCTTAAACACTTGTCTATGGACCAGTATTGTGTATTTCTGCTCCTGACCAACCTCTTGTTCCCATTTTACACAGATATGTAAATTTACAGCAAACGTGAACTGATGCTGGTTTGGTGAGGGAATTTTCCCTGTGCTGCTGGTACCAACACTGATCCTGAGGGCAGGATGAAATATGCCTGTGATATCCTCCAAGGCAAACTTTGTCCTTGTGTCAGAAGTCAGCTCAAGCCCTACACGCTGTTCAAGGGATTTACCCAGGACAGAGGTGTGGGATTGAATTGTTCTCAGCAGAAAGGTAAAATTCTGCTATTTCTCCTTTCTTCTTATAACCATTCCAGGCTAGCAGGGCTCTCAGAAGAAATATCATACAGGTTTTGGAGAAGTGATGAACACTGATGATATACCTCAGGAAACTTTTCTTTAAGTCCAGTCTTTGTAAAACTGGAACTGCCCAGATTAAAGGCTAAACCCAAATTGGCAGGTGCCTGATTGAGGAATAGCATGTACTTTATCTGATTGGAGACTACGTAGCTCCAAGGAATTCTTTAAAGAGAGATAAATCATTAATCCCCACAATCAGTTCAGAGCAGCCAGAACAGAAGATAAAGTTCCCGTGTCTTTGTGCCACATACACCTCCAGGCATCTTCTAACAGATTTCTCTGCAGTTTGAATTCAGCTCTCTACTTCAGAGTCAGAGACACAGAGGGAAGCTGTGTTTGAAAGCAAAGAAAATAGCTGAAAACTCTCAAGAGATATAATTTAAAATGGATGGTGGGGGAGGGAAATTTATATGCAGGCATTATGGCATATTTTTTCTCTGATACCCATTAATGGCATACACAATACCTGGATGACTTAACCTGTGACCATTATTTATTGTAACCTACTTTTTCCCCAGAGTGAATGCCTGACTTTCGAATCTTCCATTAATCGCTAAGTGCACTTCTGGGAAGGGTAAATACAACAGCAAAGGCCTGGATCTGCAGGCAAGAAGCACACAGCAATCAAAACCAGAAAGTAGAAAAGTGATTTTAAGTGTCCTTTTTGCTCCCTGAGCCTGGACAGGCTGTATAGGTCTGGCCCCAGTGGAAATGAGAAGACCCCGCAGCTTGCTCATTCTTCTGATAGTTTGCTTCAATCCTTCCCTTGTTACTGTGGAATAAAGAACCTATTTTCAGGCTTTGGTTGGGAGAAAAACATTCACCCAGGAATGGCTCCAGCACAGTGACTTGTGCGGTGCAGTGGTTTGCCACACAGTATCTTTGATGCAGAGTTACTGTGAGGATCAAAGCAAGTTTAATCAGCTCGGTGGTTTGTAAGTGTTTGCAGCCCCTTCTGCCTGCCTGCAAGTGGCCAGGACGTCTCCTTCACTTTGGACAGCAGTGAGGCAGGGAAAACCAGTAATAGCTCTGTGGCCAGCCTTCCCTCAGGCATGTCTGCACCCTCATCCTTCAATGGGAGGACAGATGGAAATATGAATTACGAGTGGGAGACATTGCCAACTCTACCCATTGAGGGAACGGCTTCTGAGGGAAGATCATCCTTTCTATCTGTTCCCTACCCCATGAAATGTCTCAAACAAGCTCAGAAGATTTTCAGAAACATTTGGAAGCGCGTGCCTGTGAACTGAAGCTTGGCCTACCGGCATCATACAAGGCTGTCGGTCCAGCTGCCGACCCCAAGCACAAAGCACAGCTGATTTTGGAGACATGATGAGGATTCTCTGACACACAAACACCTTCCTGGAGCATCTCATCTGGCTCCTCTATCGTTTTTATGCTGGTCAGACAACATAGAGCTTCCTGGGGAAAAAGCAACTGTACTGTGTTGCTGAATCTCACAAACCCCCCGGTTTTCAGTGTTGAAACAGTTGGACTTTGAAGCTAAATCCGGATGAATGCTTCTGGAGAGGAAAGCAGATCCTTTTAGTGTCTGAACCATTAAGCTGTACTTAAAAGAATGAGGAAAAGGTCTCACAAGTCTTGTTTAATACAAGCTGCTATTCTAGGCTTCATTCCTCCCCCAGCTGGTATTTCCTGCTCTGCAAAACACAGGGGAAAGCTAAGGCATTATTTAATGGGATTTCTCTGAAAGAGAAATCTTTAAACTCTGCTGTGGCACAAGAAACATGGGTGGGAGCTGCATGGCTGGTACCTGCCCAGGAGCGTGTGCTGTGCAGACAGGCCTGGTGAGTGAAGAGCAGAGAGGCTGCTATTCCGTAGATCTGCCTCTGCGCTGTCCAAGACAAATCTAAGCTTTATTTTTGAGGATTTAAGTGAGGAAAAGCCTTGTCCTTGTTTCCGGCACAAGAGGTAAGCTCCCAGCAGCTGGAGCTGCTGGCCATGGAGCAGCTACAGTAACTGTTCCACTATTGCTGAAAAGTAACTTATTAATTTGACTATCAAATCACAGATGTCTTTGAGCTCCTCTCTTCCATTGCCAGTACTGAATGGGCAGGTTCCCATATTAACTTTTTGAGTTGCTGTCATTTGCAGCAATTCATCTATTCCAACTGTCTCCCCCTTAAGCTCTTTTGGGCTGGAACAACTGTAAGCTCTTTGCAGTTCATTCATGGGGGCTCTCACTTTGGCAGAGTATCAGACTGAGCCAGGACAGCCACGGCCATGGGATTTTTTTAAGGACATTTAGTTCCTGCCATCTGTCTGTTGGCTCAACTCTAAGAAATTTAGATTCTGCTGCCTTCCCAACGTTTTTTTCTCCCCCTTGGACTGCTGTCAGGATATGCAATCTGTCTCTGTGAGTCTTCCAGTGAGACAGCACTTGAGATGCAATAAAATGCCTCGGACTCTTACGTGTGTTACTGTATTTCTTGAGAACAGGTGACGATAAAGACGCAGAACCACACACGTCACTTGAAAGGCAACAAGAACAAAGAGGTTCCAAACTTTTAATGTGGACTTCCTGTATTTTAGGAACAGGGTAACAACACTTTCCGTGCTATTTTGGCCTTATAGAGCTGGTTGTTTGGTCAAGCTGAGGTGTGAGATGAGTGACTCATTTTTGTGCTGTCACTAATCCAGTCTGGAGCCAGCCACAGTGGGGCCATTTCATTTACCAGTGCAGGCATTGAGGGAAAAATGGGGGTAGCTGCTCCTGGGATCCTCCTGGTTGCACGTAGTTACACCCCACCTTATTTTTCATATCTATTTTCCCCCGAGATACTTTGGAAGAAGGTGATATTTCACTGATGCTCTGGTACCCCTCCCCTTGAGCCTGGGTTTGCCCATGGTGTCTGACAGCCCTCTAGACCATAATAGCACTGAGAGACCCCAGAGCCAGTGCCCTGAGCACCTGATCCATTTTGATGCTGGCCATATGTACATAATCTGTTGAAGGTTGAAACTTTGAAGTGGTTTATGAATGAGTCCCGTGGGAGCAGAAAGTCTCTGTTACAAGATGGGATCAGAGCATACAAGTTTCCTCAAGTGAGCTGTTCTGCTTTTGTGAAAGCTGGGATACGTATTTTGTGATGGGGCTTTCATATATGACTTTTAAGAATGGGACATTCCCAGCATGTATCTGAAGGTCTGACAGATTCTGTCTGTTTTGGTAGATAGGTTATGAGCCCAGCAACATTTACATTATAATAGACTCCGTATATTTAGACTCTGCTTGAGGGCCTACTTAGGCTTAGATTAGACCTTTTACCTTACAAGGTTTATTTATTTTAAAGATGCTAAAAATATTACATTGATAGCGTGTTTCTGGATCTAACCCATACAAAAGAGACATTTAGTTTATAGAATGAAGCAATAAAAATCTAAAAATGTAGGAGTGCAGCTGGTTAATATCTGTGTTCTTGTCTAATTGACAGTTTTTTAAAAATACTCTCTTAGCTAGAAAATAAAATCATTGCTTTAACAAAACACATCTTCACAGTCTTCCTTGATTGCAGGGCTCACATTTTATATATATAGCTGAGGTCCAACTAAATGATCTTTGTTTTTAGCTGACTGCAGTGCTTCTGCAGAGAATGACGATAAATCTGCAAGTGACAAAAACTGAGTGTTTTCAGTTTCAATAAAAATTAGTTATTTTTTTAAAGTGAGAATAACAACAAGGAGGCACAAATTAGACAATGTAGGATTTAGATAAATTTAGGGTTATGACAGCTCGCTTGGCCTCAGCCAGTATAATGAATAATTTAGAGCCAAATTTAGGGGCACTCCAGGACTAAAGTATTACATTATCTAATTTCTCTTGTTACTCTGAAGTGTAAGCAGCAAGCTTATTAAATATGAATGGAGTAATCAGACAAATTCTATGACTGTGTGCGTGAGCTTCTCATTAATGATTCACAATGAGGCATCTTGAAAGACTAAATAGACTGCACTGGATTTAAAGGTAATAAATGTACTCCAGAAACAAAGTAATTTAATGGCCTTCCTATGAACAACAGGGCTCAAAGCAAAAGGATACTCAAGCAGAGTATCCTTATTGAAGCACTAACTCAAGTAGATCATCTGTGGCACATCTCTGGTCACCTCTTGATTATCATCTGTCAAATCAGCCCTGCCATGGTACACCTGTTTAATCCTCTTTCCATGCTACGTTTGTAGCCTGGTAGTCTCAGCCACCCCAGCACCAGGATTCCATCTCTGCACGGGATGATCATTACTGGAAACTGGATTCTTAGTAGGACACAGCACTTACCTTCAAGCCAGTTTAGCAATTAGGGCATGATTTTGAGCATCCTTTACCTCTCACTGACTTCAACAGATAGCACTCCTGGGATCAAGCTCTTCAGCTGTGTAAGTGAATACTGCTTCAAAGGGAAATTCTGAGCTAAAAAAAAAAAAAAAATCTTTGGCCTTTTTTCAGCTTTCCAGGAAGCAGTTTTCAACATCTAACAGAGGAAAAGATTCCTTAGTTTGTTTTTTTTTATGTTCGAGACTGGGGGCACTGATGTTTCTTGCAGCAGTGGAATGGGAATCAGAACACAATGTGAATGGCAATTTCTTCCCTCATCAGACAGTTCAAACAGAGATTCAAATTAACCAAAAACAGTTTAAATTTACTTTCTATGTTATCAGATTTATAGTTCTAGCTAATAGGGTTTTTTCCCCCAAGCAAAAATATTTTAAATAAACTTCTCATTATCATTTCCCCACAGTGATTACTACAAAACCCAAATCATGGAAATACATGAAAACCTGGAAGAGATGTCAAAAAAATGACAAATGCTCGACTCCATTTAGCTTTCTCATTTCAAAGAAAAGTGTAGGTCTTCAGATATGACATGAAAAATACAGTCTCAGGGTCACTCGTTGTCCATGATCAAGATATGGGATGGGATAACCCAGACTGAGTGGAATATTGATCTAGGTATATGGGCTGGTCAAAATATTTATTACTTTGTTCACATAGACATGGTAAATATAGAACATAATCTTAATGATTGCAACCCAGAATAAAAAAGCAGAAATCATCAACTTTTTGATCTTGTTTTTAACAAGGTACCTCTAAAATCAGTCTTTTTTCTCTCTGCGATTGTAAGTCCGTATTTATGAAAATAAAAACTAGGCATTATCAGTTTACTCTTACAGTGTGCAATTAGCATCTTTACAGACTCCAAAGCCTAAACAATTAAAAGTTGAATAATTTATGGCAAATGGAACAATTCCTGTCAACAGTATTATAACATGCATTTGAGACATACTCTGCTGCCTGGAGCTGCCTGATGATTGATTCTGGAGTGCTCATTAGTGATGCAACTGCAGCCCCCGCCCGTGGGCAATGGCTACTTTTGTTTATCTGCACTTCTGAATTAATTGGAACTAATTCATGGTTACTTGAGCTCACTGAGGGTGAGAGTGTGCCAGTGAAAGAGGGTGGAGGAAGTGTTCTTCGGCTGTCCTATTGCCAGCAGGTTCTGTTCCAGTCAAAATGTGCCAGAATGGCCACTGACTCCTCTGGCCAGGGAACGCAGCAGACACTGCCTCAGCTCCCATTTCCTTCCCAAGGGATAGCAAGTTCACAGCTTTGACCTTCTTATCATCGTAGGTGCTGGTGATGTTTACAAGCCTCTCACAGCAAAACAGGTGTTTAGCTGGGCAGATATTGGGAAGCAGCTGCAAGGGGTGAATGATCAGGTAGAGGAATATGGGGACTGTCGTTCTTTGAGACAGTTTAGAGCCAAGAGGGTTGAATATTTCTAGGGAACAAAAGCACCAGCAAGGTGGCTTGGGGAAACTGCCAGGTTAAAATGAGGTTGAGAAAGGCCAGTTTCTGCCAATGTGTGGGGGATGTCTCCAGTTAGAGGAGAGATTTACTGACTGAGGTCATGTCTGGGGAGTAGTCATTTACTTAATGATCCTGCTCTTGGTAGGAAGAATCTGAGATGCTTAACCATTGCCCTTTGTGGGGTTTCTGGACAGCTCTTCCCCTTCAGTGTGAGAAGAGAAATTTCCTTTTTCTAATGAGCATATGGCAAAACAGAGCTTTTGAGCAATTTTTACATTTTGAGCTGTAACTCCATGACCCTCATGTTCAGTGAACCTTCATCTCTAAGCTGCTTCCAACTGCCTTTTGCAGGAGTGCTTATCAGCTGGCTCTTCACTTTCCTGTGAGTCACCCAGTGCAGGCCGTTCTTGGGAAGGGTGTGAAGGCTTGGCAGACTGGGAAGAAAGACTTATAAGCAAATAATGACATGTGCTCCTATCCTAGGTCTGCAGAGAATTATTCTTTCCCCCAATAATACAACTGGTGTGTTTGTCCCTCCAAAAGCATCCACGCAATGGAAGATGGAGGATGCAGGGAGAAAGAGAACAGCTCTCAGGCACCAGGCAGCTTCCCTTGCGATACACAAAGTGTCAAGCAGTCAAGGGAATGTGGTGAGGGCCTGGGACACCTGCCACCATCTACCCCCTGCTCGGTTAATGGTGTTACAGGTGCAGAAAGAGGCTCTACAGCTGTGCCCGGGAGGTCAAGCTTTGCACCTCATAAACAGGTCAAAAAAATAAATTGGGTGTTAAGAAGTTCAGGAAGGAACATAAAGCACAACAGAAGGTCATGTCATGCCGTGCTGTAAAACCAGAGCACGGCCAGGTTTTAACTGCTTAGTAAAATACTGGTCATCCCATATCAAGAAGGACGTTGTAAAATCCAAAAATAGATGGAGAAAATAGAATCATAATGAGGATTATAAGCCAACAAATAGCCTCTGTCCAAGGAGCGACAAGACAGAGAGCTTCTGAAAGAATTAATAGGATTCTTCACATTGAGAAGAGACAAGTGGGGAAGAGCAAGATATGATTTAAGGCCTTTCAAATCATGAGAGAAATGGAGGAAGTAAATGCGTGAATTTTTCATTTTTCATTGTACTGGAATTGAGAGGCACTTAGTGCAAGTCAAGGTAGCTGGAAGTAAAGGACAAAATAAATAGGACTCCCTCCTTCATACAGCCTCCAAATAACTTGAGAAAGTCACTGCCACAGATTAAAAGCTGAATGTACATATGGCTTCAAACAATTAGGCAGATTAGACAACAGCCAGAAGATCCATGGATAAGGGGTAAATATAACAGTCCACATTCCAGCTCTGGCTAAAAATACCTCCACTTGGTGACCACGAGAAGCCGAGAAGAAAGAAAATCCTTGCAGTCTTCATTCTTACACTTTCCCCAAGGATTTGCTCACTTTCCCCAAGGGTTTGCTCAGGCTCCCAGAAGTGGGCTTGAGACCTGGGCTTTTGGGTTGTTCGTGCAGTTACAGCACATTAAATCTGGAAGTGCAAGAGTGTTTTGGAAGAGGAGCTCACACAAGAAAATTACACAACATTTATTTAACTTTGATGTGAGTTTAATGGTAGATGTTGAAGGTGGCCTTTTTTCTAAAGGTACAATCTCTTCCTTCCCTTGAATGAATAGCTGAGGAAAAGAGGTCATTTGAGGAGCTCAGGTACGCACTTTTCAGCACATTCATCATAAACCATTAATCAGAGTCTATATGTGTGCTCACGAGATGAGAAAGAGTTGCCAAAGGGATGATAATTAACCTATTTATTTATCTGAGTGCTGAAATTGTACAAAGCCAATTGAGAAAACAGGTAGAAATTTGAACTACTAGTGAAGATGCAGCCCTATTTATTTCCCTGTCTCCCAGTATCTCCAAATCAAGACTGAATGCTTTCCAAGAAAACACACTCCAGGTCAATCATTGCTGAATTTATTTTCTAGCTGTGGCATTTAGCAGCTTCTCAGATTTAATAGTGTTTAGGTCCTTCTAACTTTGTGTTCTAAATCTAGAGAGGGACAGGTTGGACTTAAATTGTCCATATAAACAATCCCTTATGTGATGGTTTCTTCCACGTATACATCTCGTGAGTTCGTAATCATTCCAAATTACAATAAAGAGGGTTGGAAAATTACTTCTTTGAAAGAAACTGCATCAAGAAACTGTGTAAATTTAAACAAAACCTGAGAATCCCCCTGACACTTTTATTAGCAACAAAATCAAAGATCTGCAAAATGTATTTTCCTTTTTTTTTTTTCCCCGTCAGCATCACTGAATCTTCTGATTCCATACCATGCTTAGTCCTCTGTCATTATAGACAGAGCTGGGCATGTATCAGAGATTAAAAGTTTTTCCAGATCTGTCATCATTAATGCAGTATGTTTATAAAGAGTCCATAAGGAGCAATTGAAATCACATCTGTATCATATTTTTCTGTAGCTCTGCATCTACCAGTGGTGAGGAAAAATTGCTGTTTTCTTGTTTAGCTAACTGCCAAAACTGCATTTCACATAAAGAAGGAATAGCTAAAAACATTTGGATCCTACTGTAGTCTGTCCAACTCAAATTGACACTATAAATGTGCATTAAATTAAACCAGCTCACCAAAACCTCCTCTTATTTGCAATTAAAAAGAATCCCTCTAATAGCAGAATCCAGAGAATAAAAATCTAAAGAAAATATTCCCATAAATAAATAAGTCTAGACTTAAAATCCAGATTGGTATAAACCTTAATTACAGATCTTCTTCTGGACAAAATGCAAAAAATCTGCTCATGAAATACTTGCAGTTTAGGCATCCTTTTTCATGGGGAGAATGACTAACAATATTTGCCAAACCTAGATGAGTGTATGCCGTGGGTAGTTCTATCTTTCCCTTGCATGCAGTAACTGATATTCTTATTTCTCAAAACTGCTGCAGTTCAACAAGATACTGAAGAATTTACCTTTGTTCAGAAGAACCACTCACACACGATGAATTATGTGCTTCATGCCTGTTTGAATGGGACCAAATGAACTAACAAGTTGGCGTTATTCATCTACACCTTATTGTCCAAACAGATGGAACAATTAGAGGGGAAAAAAAAAACCCTATGTATTTCAGACATAGTAGTTCCTACTACAGACAAAATCCCTCTGGCTGAGAAGGGAGCTGTTTACATGACTGTGACCTGAACTTTCAAACAGCTGCAACTCTTCGTTTTACAGGAAGACCATGAGCTGTGATTGACCTCCTTGCCATTGTTTGCTCTGATTTGGCTGCAGATGATAAAGCTGGAATATGAAGTGAGCACAAATACAGGAATGGCCTGTTGCTGCTGAGCCTACTTCAAAAGCTGTACTGCAGCACCATTTTCCTCTGCATTGTGGTCTGGGAGCGTTACCTCACACAAAGCCAGGCTGAAAGCACACAGAGCAGTGAGCATTTGCTGGAGGAGATGGAAGAAAGTGTTGCATCTGTTCTGCACAAGCAAGTCAGGGAATTTCTCCTCCTCTGCAATAGCACTCATCTGCTGTTTGCATGTACAACATCTCCTATCCATTATCTCTTCTGTATAAAGCATAATTGCACCAGATCCTTGAGGCATTACTCCGTGCAATTCCAGCGACCCTGAGTGGAGGATTTGGCCTGCCTCTACTAGACCTGCCATGTTCCATGCATAAAGCAACATTGTCCTTTCAGCCATTTACTGAGCCCCTTTATTAAGGTTGCAAATAAAGTCAGTAACTCTAATCATGCTTCTGGTTGTTGTGGATCCTGGCTTGGCTAGGAATCGTTGGAGATAAACATCTCATTTCAAATAAGCCACTGAGCAGATGGTAATGGCTTCTAATCACAAGCAACACAAGGAAAATCTGAAATAAAGCCCTTGAGATGAACAGTTTGGTGCATCATTCCCACCATTTTGAATGCTGAATAACCTTGTCCCACAAAGAGAGCCATGTGTGCTTTATGTACACATACACTTCCAGCTAACTAAAATACTGACAGTCAATTGTTTTTCACAATTCTAATTTTGGGCCCTTGTCCAATGCCCACTGAAGTCAAAGCAAACATCTCCTTTCTAAGCCTTCAAAGACTCCATCTGCTGCAATAACAAAGTGGTGTGTTTTAATTGTGGATGCAGAAGTTTGGGAGACCTACAAGAACTTCCTGCTCAATACTGAAAATTAGATTGGGGGCAGTTTCTTTATACACCTTTCCACTTCCCCTCAAAAAAAGAAAACCAAAGCTTTTTGCCATTTGTGGGAACAGTACTGGGGGTCAGACACTGCCTTTCAGCTCATGGCCTGTGCCTGTGTCAGGTTACTGATGTAATTTTAGATTATTCTTACCTTAGGTCAGTCCTGAGAAGGCAGTACAGGGAGTTTTTTCACAGAGCCTGTCCGCCACTGCATTATCGGAATGTTGAGGTGCTCTTTGCATTAAGGATGATTTTATGCCAAGAGTGGAGCTCTCATTTCTGTATAATCTCCCTCCAGTGTGTTGTGTCCTGTGATGTGTTCAGAACAGTCTGGTAACCCAATGATATTGCTGGCCATGACAGAGTGACAGATTTGCATTTCAGTCCTTGGGCTGCAATCTCCCTGCTTAGAAGCTCACTAACACCGTTTCTTAATAGTCATGTTTGAATAGTTTTGCTTGAGCCCACGTACAGAGCAATCTGTTTTTAGCCTCCTTTTAGCAGGGAATTGGCGAGAATAGTTTTCAAACAACCTGATTAAACCATGTCTGCAATAAAAACTCCATCAGAGTTTACAACGTGCCTTCCACAACTCTGCTTAAATTCTAACTCCATGTAAATCAGTAGCAATTTTCCTGCTGAGCTTTCACCCGAGTGTGGCTTTGCCATTTTATCTTCTGGAGGAGGACTCTGACACCTCACTTCATGTCCTGCAATGGCAGCCACCTGCACCACTCATCAGGGAACCCACCCTCGCAGTTTACGGTAACAGCCAGATTACAGCCCTGTAGATGAGATCCAAGCAAATAAGGTGACTGGTTAATTATCCACACAAGAGGTGTGCAGAGGAGGCTGCTCAGCATTGCTGGGGGCTGGAAGCTGCTTCCCATCTCATGGATGCAGTGGTGGCAGCTCCAGCCGGTGGAAGCTGCATGCCCCGTGCAGCTGCTGGGGAAGGTGTGAGGAGGCATGGAGTGACCAATGACTCCAGCGTGGGCTGAAAACCCACACAGGGACCTTGATCCTGCTCTGCACAGAGGCAGCCATTGACTTCAGCAGGGAGATGTGCTTCTCTCAAGCTCTGGGAAGGTCTGGGAACACGCACAGCCCTTCGCTAGCCGTGTATCTTTTTTGCTGTAACACTGTCTCTTCATGGTTTCATCTGCAGGCTCTTAAAAATGAATAAAAGAAATGCATGTATGAAACATCCAAGCTCTCAGTGCCTTGCTCGAGCATAGCTTGCTCAAATACCTTGGGAATGGTGTCAGAGAAATGAGTCTGTACAAATCAGGCCTGAAGAGGAAATCCCACACACTGTACTGATGTATGGAAGTGAGAGATCCAAGAGAAGCCTTCCCAGCACTCTCTTACATGACACATAAGAAGGCAGGAAGATTAATGGACGCAGCAATTAGTCAGCGGATTGTCACAGAATCAGCTTGGTTGGAAAAGACCTCTGAGATCATCAAGTCCAACCTATGACCCAGCACCACCATGTCAACCTGACCGTGGCACTCAGTATCTTTCCTAAAACACCTCCAGGGATGGTGAATTCACCACCTCTCTGGGCACCCCATTCCAATGTCTAATCACTCTTCATGTGAAGAAATTCTTCCTAATGTCTGACCTGAACCTCTCCTGGTGCAGATTGGGACTCCCTCCTCCTATCCTCTCTAATACAATTCTTTCAAGTTGGGCAACAAAAGTACCATGACACACTGGTCAGTGAAATGAACTTTCCCCAGCAAATCACTACGACTAAAGCCAAGTCTTTTGCGACCCTATAAACAGCAGTCCTAAGAGAGACCCTTTGAGCTCTCCTGGACCACAATGGGCTGTGACCAGCACCTCCCTCTGAGTGGGGTCTGTCAGAGCCCCCACGTGAGTCAGTGAACTGTCATGTTTGCTGTACTTTGAGGACCATCACCAAATTATGATGGAGCGTGGGCTGATACCGCTTCTCCTTTAGGCTCAACCCTTCACCGGCTGAGAAGATGCAAAGGCATCTGACATGAGCACTTTCACAGGTACAACACCTTGCGCAGGAGTCTGTGTGTGCAAGTGTGAATATGCTATAGCCAATGTACCACGGATGCTGCTCTCTTAGATTCTTAAGTACTTTCGATTTGTAAGTTACTCCTGTGAGTTAATATAGAGCTTATAATAAATTCTGTGTGAACCCTTTGTAAAATTGTTTAACTTAGGCTATTAAACAAGTGGTTTAAGTTTAAGTGCAGTTAAACCTTTAGGGCTAAAGTGTTGGTGAATTCCTGGGCTCAGTTTGGCAAGGGGGTCCACTCTGAACCTTGTGATCAAACGGGAGGGTCTCCCTTATTCCTCTTTATGCTTACCCTTTCCTATCCTTTCCCTTTCCCCCCCACAGACACCCACCCCTCCAGCCTCCACACAGATATTTTTTTGGGGTTGATTTCAGTTTTAGACTGGGCGACTTTAAGATTTCAGTCTGCTTTTCATCTGCGCGCATTAACCACCGCGCGAACCTTGCCGACGGACCGCTTCGTGCTTTCGCTTTTACATTAAACCCGTGTTTTTGTTTTCTTTGTTTGTTTGGTTGGTTGTTTTTTTCCGAGACCTTGTGCCGGCGATTCCTTTAAGCGACCTTAACCCACCTTCCCTCTCGCCGCCCGGACTGCAAATCCCGGCGGGCTCTCCGGGCAGGCCGGGCCGGGCCGGGCCGGGCCGGGCCGAGGTGTGTGGGGGGGCGGGCCGCGGGCAGCATGGCCGCCAGGGAGGCGGGCGGCGCGGTGCTGGGCACGGCGGCCGAAAGGCTCTTCTCGCTCAGCGGGCTCTTCGCCGTCTACAAGCCCAAGGGACCCACCTCGGCCGGCGTGCTCAACCTGCTCAAGGAGAGGCTGCTGGCAGGTGAGGGCGAGGAGAGGCGGCCGGGCCCGGCACAGGCGTGCTCAGCCCGGCCCGGCCCGGCGTGGCTGCGCGATGGGTGCCATGTGCGGGCGTTCCTCGGGGATGCTGCAATCGCAGCCCCTGACAAACCGCTGCGCCCTCTTTCTCTGCAGTCTGAAAACTGAAGGAGAACTGGGGTTTGGGGTTTTGTTGCTGTTGTTGTTTTGGTTTTTTGTTCGTTCGTTCGTTTGTTTGTTTGTTTGGTGGTGGTTCACAGGCACGGCACGGCCCGCTCGGGGGAATGCTTCCCTTCCTGGATACATTGCTGCGGCAGGGGAGGTGCAGGTTGGACATGAGGGAGGGATTTCGTCACAGAAAGGGTGATTAAACATTGGAATGGGCTGCCTGGGCAGGTGGTGGAGTCGCCGTCCCTGGAGGTGTTTAGGGAAAGGCTGTCCCAGCGAGGCTCGGTGTGTTGGTCACACTGCACGGGGAGCCGAGACCGCATTCACCCCTCTCTCCTGAGGGCGGGCACCTCAGGGACAGCAGGATGTGAGCCCTCCTTTTGGATGGGGATGACATCTGCCCTAGCAGAAAGCTCCAGCCCTGCACAGTGCAGGGGATCCCAGCTTGCTTGGAGAGCTATCCTGTCCCAGGCACAGCGTGTACCTGTCTGCCTGAATGGGTGTCAGCAGCATCCCCGCTGGCGGAGTGTTCTGCTGCAGTCCCACTGTCTGCCTCTTCTAAAAAAAATATCACCAGACGTGTGAAAACCATAGTGTTCTAAGGAGTTTGAAAGTCCTGGACACAGTCTGCAGAAACTGCTTTTTCGGAGTACAGGGAATCCTGGATGTCGGATATTAGGGAATAACATTGCCAAAGTGTGTGAGACTACGGCCTAGATCTTTTTTATAATAGGGGGAATTAGTTTTATAATGGGGACTTGAACATCTAATCTGGGCTTTTGGGCACTTCCTGATGAATTGAGAGCATACTTTCATACCAGTGAGTGATTAGTGATTTATATTTATGTAGTGAATTATAGTGTAGGCACAGACTTCAGTTTTGTATGGAAAAATCTGATTCCCTAAGTGAAAGGCATAATGGAGAGATAATAGATATAAATAAGGGATTTTAGGCTATTTTGTCATATTTAATACTAGTAAATAGTTGGAGTCCCCAGAATTCTTGGAGTTATCAGCTGCATAGAAGTTTGGTGGGTTGAGACACTGACAGCTTGAAAGCAGCAGTGAGCAAGGTCAGTTCACTGCAGAGCTTCCCTAGGGCTGCAGGCACGCAAATAAACATGTCCCAGTACAAGGCAGTAAATACATCAAGAATTCCTCAGGATATGTAGCATAAAAATTGTGGTATAATAGATGATTTGGGAACTCAGCTGCTGCTTCCTGCACTCCTTGTTAATGAAACTTCACAGGTTTGCTACCAGTATTTTCCAAACGTGTTTGTAAGAGTATGTGGGACTTCATTAGAACCTAAGTGGAAATAACTTGCAAGTTGTTTGAGGTTGGGAGTAGATATAGGTGAACCACTGGTCTTCTGCAGTACAGTAATTTCTGCACTACTAATTAATAGTTTAAATATTTGATTTTTATTTCCTTTAGCAGTCTGGAAATACGTGCTATTTTTTCTGTGTTCTGAGGTTATCCTGTAATGCTTCCTTTCAATTTCTATTTGCAGAAGCTGGTGTGCAAACAAATGAGAAGAAAAGAAATCAGGTTTTGAAAATTGGACATGGAGGAACTTTGGACAGTGCAGCAGCAGGAGTTCTGGGTAATGAAAACCATAATTACTGTCGTCAAAAGATGATTTCAGGAAACATTTTCATGCCTATTGAAATCAGAGGTGGGGGAACATTTTGGGATACATGTGACAGGTTTTGGGGAAAGGACAACTTGCTGTGGAAGAGTGGTCTGGGTTAAATTTCCTCTGCATATACTTTTATATGCATGTAACATGGTTGTTAAAGAAGGCTATATTCTCTCTTCCTGCCTCCCCCTCCCAAATCCTGAGATAACTTGTGGGTTATTACAAGAAAATATAGGCTCTTGTGTAATGAATTGTAAATTACCTCAGAAATTGATGGCTTTTTAAACTTAAGCTGGGGATTTATAGTCAACGTAGTTTGTTGAAGTATTTTGTCTCAAAGTAATGCTTTCCTGGGATTTTGAGGGAGCCTTTAGGGCTGTAAGACTTGCCAAATGAAAGATGTATAAGAGCAATTCAGCTGCTGCTTTCCTTGAGGCTCAGCACAGAAACGGTTTTTGCTTCCTGTTCTGTCTTCCTTCATAAAGAAGAGTCACCAAAGATATTTTGTCTTTTAATTTTGATAGCAACCCATTTATTGCATTCCTTTGTTTTATTAAAGAACAGGATGCGTCAGCTGCTGGTGTTTAAAAACTCAGCTGTGGGTGTGATTATTTCCACATCATACTTTATCACCAGTGGTGTTATTGATAAGCAACGTGCAAACTACAGCTTGCTTGAATCATGGCCTTGTAGCTCTGCTTGGCTTGAAGAAATAACAGCAATACCTTTTTGCTATTGAAAATCAACAGGTACAGCTCTGAGCATGTAAATGCACTGAGTTTTGATGTATGATTTCTCCCCAAAAGAATTCAGCTTCGAGGAGAGGTTGGTTGCTGTAGGCCTGTAGGCTGGTAATTACCTGTAGGCTGGTAATTGTCTCTGTCAGTTGTGAGTACTGCAAAATCTAACCTTGTTGGGCTAGAAACCAGCACTAGCTTGTTTTGTTGCAATTTCCTGTACTGTGTGGCCACTCACAGGAGAGTTCTGTGTGTGTTGCTGAAGCAGACATTTTCCTTTTACACAGATGTTCCCTTTGAACATGCTACTTCTCAAAGTCAACAGCATTGATCTGTAGGAAAAGAAAAATCGCTTGTGCTTCTTAATTGCTTCTCCTGCTGCTCTCTGATACCCAGAAGTCTCCAAAGCCTGCTTCTGTGGCATGACAAAAAGGACTTGGGCTTGATGTGCTTGGTAAAGACAAGAGAAGGCATCACCTTAATATGCTACGGATCGATTGAAAAAAGGCCTAGGATCTTTCATTCCACTGCCATAGAAAACATACAGGGAAAAATCAATGGTAGCTAGATTGGAAAGGACAAAACTGGACAGGAGTGGGAAAGGGAATGTGCCCAGATTTCTTGGGGTAAGGTAATGAGGAGAGAGGGAAGGGCACAACAGAAACAAGTTATTGAGAACATCTGTGCTGCTTTTCAGGATGGGCTGGTGGAGCACAAAGCTTGCTTTCCTCATGGATGGTAGCATAAGAGAAGTATTTGTTTTCTGAAACTTTTCTTAATCTGTACTGCAGTTTCCCACATTTTATGTACTGCAAGTCTATAACTGTGTTCATGGGAATTAGTTGATACTTGCCTGTGTACTCCAATAGCTGAGCAGTGCTTTTCATCAGAAATATACTTTTATATTTCTTTTCTTTCTGACAGCAAATGTAAATGAGGAGGGACCTTGGAGATTGAGGTCAGTGATCTACAACTTGAGAGAAAGGCAAGGTCAGGTCTTAGTGAATATCTCATTCTAGGGTTGTGGTTCCAGTTTGGTGTTTGCTGTTGTAGAGTGGGAACTGCATTTGACTTGTTTTTATATGGCAGTAATGAATTATGCTTCTACAGTAGAAGAAAAAATGAAAAAGCATCAAAAACGAAAATTCACTTAAACCTTGTTACGTTCAATGTAGTCTGGCAAGTTTAGTTTGTGTCACTGTTAAATAATACATGTGCTGCTGGTGATAAATGAGAAAAAGTGTGTCTTGTTCACAAAAGCATTCAATGTCTTTTTTAAAATGGTTCTATTGAATGTCTTGACACTCTTCAGCGAACTCCAGCTCAGCTGCTGAAGTGTCAATGATGTCACTGTGTTGCAAGAGAAGTGCTTGGTTATAAAGTTTTATCTGTGTGCTTATCTCCTCCTCTCAGCCTTCTTGCAGCTCTTTCCTATCTGGCAAATGGCAGGAATGAGCTGAACTGAGGGTACACAGAAGCACAAGCACAAGGGCATGTGTGACTAAAAACCCTCAGGAATAAGAGGAGAAAGAATTGAGAATAGAAAGAATCTCATGAGATTCAGAGTGTAAAGTTGAAGAAGCATTAAAGCACAAGTAAAATATTTAGGCTTTTTAAAAATAAAAAAAAAAGTTACTTGTCAGTTTGATGTTTTTGGTCCTGGCCCCTGGCTAAGACAGAGCTTATTTCCAGAAAGTTCCCTTAACTCCTGTAGTTTTATTAAAATCAAGTACATAAGCTGATACCTATTCCAAGAGTTGTACACAAAATTAATTTCCTTCTAAAATTTTCTTTGTATTTGCTGTATGTGGAAAAAAATCAATAGGAAAGCATTTGAAACAAAAGCACCTTGTAAAAAGCTTTAAAGGAAAATATAAACCAGAGCTCTTTTTCTGTCCCTTTCATTTATGAAAAGCTGACTGCTGTTTTTTTAGAATAGTGGTGTAAGATTGGAATGGCAGTAGTCTGTACGGGCACAGTAATAGGAAGGTTTGATTATAAAAGATTTTTTGACTGAGGCAATTGGACCTTTTGATTATTTTCTTGCTGTAAGCTTGATAAACAATTTCATTATGCTGTCTTGGCTGTATTACTCTTGGTCACTATCAACCTTTAAAAGGGCTATTTGCTAACAGTGAAGGCTCCATTCATTATTAGTGAGCCATAGCCTTCATCAAACCAGAGAATGTTAATTGCACTATTCATTTCTTTGGTGATTAGAAGATAAATAAATCTAGGGATTGAATTTAAAGTATTTTAACAATAGATGAAGGTTATTTATCTCCTGCTTTAGACTTTTTTTCCTTTCACTAGTCCCATGTTGTCAAAAGTGTTGACTCTCTTCATGTGCTAACAGAGCATGAAAGGCTGTGGTTCTGACCAGCACAATATTTAGCAGTGAATGGTGTTGAGTCAGGGAATGGCAGGGCTCGTTTTCAAGTAGCATTTCTTCTTCTGTCTTTGCAGTGGTCGGTATTGGAAAAGGAACAAAAATGCTGAGAACTATGCTGGCAGGTTCCAAGGTAAGGAATGCTAAATGACTTGTATTAGTGGGGTTTTTTGTTTGTTAGTTTGTTTTTGTCCTTCCAAGGAAGAGATGAATCAGCATACAAATATGTCAGCCATCCTGCATACTTAGTTTAAATGTGTACTTTGGTTCCTTTTTGCAGTTAGTCAGAAATTTGATACCAAGACTTTTATGTCCAGATTGGTTATTTAAAAAATTTCGCTTGTCTTGGTTTTCTACAAACTGTTAGTAAATACCAAATTCCTATTTTACAGGAAGACTTCTATACTATTTAGAGTATTTGAAACAAAAAAAAAAAAAAAAAAGAAAGAAAAAAAAGAAAAAACTATAATGAAGAAGGCACTGAAAATGATGTTTTGGGGATGTAGTTGTGTATGTCAGTTCAATGTTTGGTAATTTTCATTATGTGTAGATAACTTAATTGTTATTTAGCTTGCAGTAACAGATGGTCTTTGTTTCTTTTCTCCCTTCTTAAATACCATGAGGCCTTAAGAGGCACCTTTTGGAATTAAGAGTGCTTTGCATTTGTGATGGTAGCTGTCCTTGCAGGTTGCAGCTGCTGCAGATGGGTGGTCCACAAACACAGCAATAGGCACATGTGAGAAGACAAAGGCAGCACAACCCTATGGCTGCACGAGATAATCCAGACCAGAGCCTTGACTGATAAAAATCTTGTTCGGTGCTGGTTTTCATTAGTTGTACTGTGTCTTTGGTGAGTGCACTCCAGATAGTAGGTGTTACATACACAAAAAAGTGCAGGTACTCCCAAGAGCAATCTACCAGTGCTGATTCCTTATTCACAAGTCAAATTCTGCGGTTTTAGCCATTATTTTTACATGACACGTCTAGGTAAGAATGACAGGCACAGAAATCAATTAAGCCTTCTAAATTTCATCTTATTCTCAAGGCAAGTCAATAGTGGGCTCAGTGAATTGACAGCCTTTATAATACATTTTATTCTGTCGTTTTTCCCTTTCTCTTCTGGTCTGAACACTTAAGCTCTTTACAGCTGCTAAACTGATATCTGGGTAGAATTTTATTGACACTCTTCAGTTCATCTCAAAGGCAAATAATTTGACAGAAGAAAATACAACAGGATAAAAGGACACAGCTATAGAGTCTGACCCAAAACTCACTGTTGTCAGTATCAGTCTCTGCATTGACTTTAATGGTTTTGGATTTTGTTTGTGTGACCAGTTTGCAGAGGCATCTGTGTTTTGAAACATGCAGGAAGCAGCTGGATTTACAGGGGAAACGTAAGCAGTTACCACCTGACAGTTCCTTTCAAAGAACTTTAAAGTAAAAGAAGTCATAGAGTTACTTCAGCTAAATTAAGTCATCATAGCTAATTGTGTGAAAAATGATGACTCAAAAACACACAAAGCAATTGAAGTGTCTCTTAAGCTGATGTTCCTGGTGGAAGCAGCTGTGATGGCAGAATTATGCACAGTGTTCCTTGACGACTTCACTGGTAAGTCCTGTAGCGAGTAGCAGTGTTACCCAGCCAGACCTTTCCCCCAGATTGCTCCAAGTGCTTTAGAGCTGCTAATGAGGGGCAAGGAAAGGGAAAATGGGC
>NW_020955349.1:484485-486140 GCF_003031625.1 Empidonax traillii
TCTTAAGCTGATGTTCCTGGTGGAAGCAGCTGTGATGGCAGAATTATGCACAGTGTTCCTTGACGACTTCACTGGTAAGTCCTGTAGCGAGTAGCAGTGTTACCCAGCCAGACCTTTCCCCCAGATTGCTCCAAGTGCTTTAGAGCTGCTAATGAGGGGCAAGGAAAGGGAAAATGGGCAGGTGGGGCACTCCAGTGAGCTACACCAGGCAGATCCATCAGCCCTCACCTGGCCTTGGGTTGTGTGAGCTGTGGGCACATCAAGGTACATCTGTACAGAGATCAGCAGCTCTTCCACTGCAGCTGTTGGTGTGCTCTGATGTGGCACAGAGTGTGGGGTAGCTGACATCTGTGCCAGGTGGCATGGAGTGGCAAGCATTTATTTGGAGCTCTTCCTGTCTCTGCCTTCCTATTTTCTATTCATTCTTCAATAAATTAGACATGCAATAAACGGGGAGGCTTAAGGAAGTTGAAGGATCTCCTGCAGATGTCTGCCTATTTTTTTTTTGACCACACTGAAAACATCATCTCATACTGTATCAAGAGATAAATCAATACATGTCTAAATATATTTTAGATACTCAAAGGTCTTTGAGTATCTTTTTGCATGCTCTGCCATGTGTTTGGAGTTAAATCTAATTTCTTTTTTCTTTTTTTTTTTTTTTACCATTTTGCTTGCTGAAGTGTTTGTTGAAATGTGATGTTTTTCTTTTGTTCCTTTTATTGCTATGAAGTTCTGATGAACTGTCTGACCCTCTCTGGACAGGATTTACTGTTTGCTTATAGGAATGTACGTTGTAAAGAAACAATTCAGTCTATCATTGCTGGCAGCGGAGTTATACTGAGTGACCAAAACGTATGTTACTGCAGTAAACTCCATATGGTGACTCTGCCAGAGATTGGACTATTTCTGATTTTTTTCCCCAACGTTGTGTGAAACTTTCCTGACTCTGTGTGGCAGCTCTGAGCATCATCACTTGATGTGCAACACATACACATTCTGCAAGGAGTGTTACTTTTTTGGTGTAAGCTGAGTTCTTCATTGGTGTGACCTCCTTATGAATTAACTCCAACCAAATAGCCAAGGGCAATACCTGCTTAGTGTTCCAGATCTCTCATTGAATTCTTAATATTTATCCAGAAATAAATATATGTACAATCTGGCTTTGTTTGTTTGCTTGCTTTATTTTGTTTCAAATGTTCCAAGTGAGAGGGAAAAGCTGAATGCTCTTTGGTCTCAAATTTAAATACAGAGCATTTAATACATGTTCCGTGGGAGAATCACTTTTTCTTCTTGTTTGCTGGGACTTGGACTTGGTGTTGCTTGAACTTTTTGCACTGCAGTATTTTGAGAGATTTTTTTTTTTGTCCTGTTGGCAAAATAAAGACAGTAGAGTGAGAAAATATTTCCTGCTTCACCAGTAAAATAAGTACAATGGGGGTGGACCAATTTTTGCTATGGTAAAATGTTTCTAAACAACTCAGTCTTATGGATGACTAGTCTGTCTCAAACACAGTGTAGAAGTGAGTTTTTTGGGGGGGAGAATGGGTTCAAAAATTATAACTAACAGCAACAGTTTCCAAAGTGGTAGAATATGCTGCTACATAGAAACAATGAGAGAAATGATCAGGTACTCATCAGAGAAGGAAAAAAAA
>NW_020955349.1:486846-555787 GCF_003031625.1 Empidonax traillii
ATCAAAATGTTCTTGAAATGACTGCCTCTCAATGAGCAGAAAACATGGGTGTATTGGTTTTATCTGAGGATGGAACTTCTAGTTATGGTCCACATACAGTCTGAATGCTCAAGTGATGTGAGGGAAATTGCCGAGTACTTTGCACTGGTTGCAGAGGCTTGGGCAATGACCAGTTAAAATAGAAAATTAAATCTCAAAAATTGTGGCTTTTCCAGAATGGAACTATCCAAAAAACCCCAGACCACTGGATAAATCCCAAACTGCAAGTGCTCATAAAGACTAGAAGAAGAAAGAGAGATTGTAGTCAGAATGAAGATGCACCAGTGACCTGATATGTGACAACTTTTGTTTATTATAATTGTTAAAATTTGAGTTCTTATGAATCCTGGATAGAAAATGAGCGCTAGTACTGTGATTAGGTCTCAAATCTTGCCAGTCACACTGGTATTGTATGAGAAAGGACTTGTCTGAGCAGCAGTTGGTTCAAATCACCCTAGCAGAATTTCTGAGACATGTAAGTTACTTTTTGCAGTGGGATTTGGGGATTAGAGTTTGTCTATTGCAAAATTGTTTCTCTAGAGGGATGGCATCAGATGCCAACAAAGTGTCCATAAAGGATGTTGTTTCTTAAACTCTCATGATTATCTTACTGTCCTAAAAATTAGGCTTTAATTTGTATCCCTTAACTTCTCAAACATAAAGCTTGCAAGCTTTCCCCATGAATTCATTTTTTTTAATTAAGTCCTTAGCTTCCATCTTCTGGCAATGAGTTCAATGAATTAATAACGCATTAAAAAGCACATCTAGTGGTTCTATAAGGAGCAAAACTAATGAAGCCTTTACTTGTGACTTTGTTTGTTTACAGCTCATTAGGCACCAAAGCCCCATGTGGACTTTCTAGTCTCCAGGAGTTCAGTGGGGCTCCCTCTGGACCCTTCTTAGTGGAAGCTGCAATAGATTTATTCCCTCTATCTGTCTGTTTTCAGGAGGCTTGTAAGAACTCCGAGACCTCTATTCCTCTGCCAGCGTTTGTGTGTTTGCACATTGACATGCACACCATGATGGTGTAAGTGCTATTTCTTTAGAAATCCTAATTTTCTTTTTAAAGAGCCTCACTGTGTTGGGTTGTTGGTTGTGGTTTTTTTTTTTTTTCTTCTCAATGTGTTTTAAAAGCAGTTTGTGCTCCACTTCATATATTTGAGTTATGAGTGCAAGAAAATTGAGTTGACTTTCCTTTTGAAGGATCCTCTTGATGGTGTGTGTTCTTACTTTTAATCTTAAAAATTTCTCTAGGGCCAAGCTTCATCGTGCTTTCTTTTGGAACTGGTAAAACAAGACACAATTATTCATACAGTACATGGGGATGTTTTCTTTTTCAGATTCTGGTATTTTTAACATCGTCTTGAAAGGGCAAAATTTATGGGCAGTTGTAATAATTTTATTAGACTGAGTGGTATAATATGGAAAACTAGGTGTTTGGATATGCAAGCCCTCTCTCAGATCTAAAATAGATTTTAGGTTTGTTTAGAGTTTAGTCAAGTAGATATCTTTTAGACCATTTCTGAAAAAAAAATGTTGTTAATGCTTGTGAGTGTGGTATATGAACAATTCTGTGAGGGCAAGCAGTTGAACAGGTAATACCCCCAAGACTGTTCCACAAAGACAAGCTACTTTTTTTTTTACCTGCTTTAATAAAATAGGCCCAGAAAACAGTTTATCTCCTGAATGGGGCAGTGAGGATTTGTGCACAAGGGATCAGCCAAGCTCCCAGGCACAAGGTGAGGGGGACTGTTATTGCTTGTTTGATGATTGTGCAGATCCATCTTGCTTGTGTTCATCTGTGCTTTTAGTTGGGCTTTTCCTTCCGAATTGCAGTATTATCATATCCAACTGTCTCTACTTGTCCTGGAGAAATCCCAGTAAAAGTGGTTTGTTTGCACTTTAGTCTTTTGCCTCAGAAATTTTTCATCTGCAGCACCTTCTCATTTTTCACTCTGTGGTTTATGCCCTCTTACATTCTCACATCTGTTTGTTTACGGTATCCCATCCAGCATAACCAAGGGTCAGACTGAATTTCGTTTTGTGTTGAGATGGGAGAGGTAAGAAAAAAAAAAAAAAGAGTGCAGTTTGTGGCCTGGCCGTTTAAACAAAGGGTGTTGTAGCTACACAAAATGTCATTACTTTGCCTGTGTTCAAGCCCAAAGAAATTACTGTTTCCTTACAAGGGAGGTAGAAAGGAAAGGAGGAGATGATAAGGTTATCTCCTAGGGGAAAGAGAGAGCCTGGTAGATTATATGTTGTGGCATGTGAAGGGGTTAGTGTGAGGTAACATTATAGCGTGCCAGGAATCCAATATCTCTGTTGAGCCCATGTTTTTTTCAGAACCCAGTGGAGTTATGAATTTTAGTTCCCAGGCTTATTTTGAAAGATGTTCTGTAGGTTTCCCTTGAGGGATAGGATTGGCAGATTGGAGATGGAGTGATTGTTTTATGGGAGATGTTAACCCACGGGTAGATGGATATGTTTTAGCCCCTGTAGACTGGCTGGGTGAGTTCTTCCTGACACGTTCTGGTTGCTTAATTTCACCCATTTAGTTATCATTTTGGGCATTAGATAAAGTATATTATGTTCCTTAAATATAGGTGTAGGACTGAGAAGTCTTGACATTTCTGTTATGTGATATTTACTATGTTATTGTGCAAACATTCAAGGAATACTTCTTCATATGTTTGCATAAGACAGTGCAAAGGTGTCTATTAATAAAACTTGTCCTATTTAATGTCTGTAGCCTGTAACAGCTACATCCAGGTACTGCTGTAACAGTTTGGTGGGGGTTTTTTAACCACTACTGGCACCTGAGAAACTTTTTGCAGAACCAGAACTTTATATTGGAATTCCATGACCTCTTTCTAGAGGAGGGGAGATTGGTTCAGAGACCCATTGTTGTGTATGCAAAGTTAGCACTGGTTTCTATCCTCTGGGTGTTACTTTACAATGAATTTCATGTTCCCTCAATGCCTCAATACATTAACTAGACATCAGTGTCAGTTTATCCAAGTGTGGCTCTCTTCCTGATTTTGTCACAAGGAAAATGCCTACGTGAAAGGAAGGCTGGAAAAATGCATGAATGAGGTTGGTTTTGATGTGTTTTGAGAATGTGTAGAAGGTGTTAGCGAAACTTGAAGTGGTGTCTGTACAAAACAAGATGCACTGAGGGAATGTTAAACTCTCACAGTGGAGGATGCGGGAATCGGGAAGGGCTAAAATGTTAACTGGGTGAAATGGCCTTACTGTCAACATCTTTAATTACCTCTTATGCAAAACATAAGATACATTTTTTAACCTTTTATTTTTTTGGTAACAAATGATAAGAAGAGAAGAGGCTGATTTGAATATGTAGTCTTTTCTGCCTTGCCTGATCTCCCCCAAACAACGTTGTAGAAGAAGAAGCAGCTGTTCAATAGTATAGATATGAACTGTACTGCAGTGTTACTGTTAGTAAGCTGGCTTAACGTGCTGTGTATTGCTCAAGTCTCTTTTATGCTCACCCCAGAGGCCTAAGCTATTAATAGCTCAGCTTCATGCTCTATTAATATTCACACTCTTTTTTAAACTGTTGAAAATCTTGAAGACACCGCACCTATTGTGCTGCTCTTTCCTCAAAAATGCCAAATATTTTAAGAGCGTACTCTAGTGTGATTTTTCTGTTCTTCCATTCAGGAGGTCAGTGGCACTTTCTTCCCTCTTGACCTTTCTATAATTGTGCATATGGCTGTGCTACGTGTACAGTTCTTGCTTGGATTCATTAAAAAATTAGGGCCGCAACTTGGCAAGGCTTTTTTTTCTCATTCTTAATAAAAATAACAGCAAATAAAAAGGATGGTAGCTGATTTAAACTGGCCATTTTCCATTGCTTTCCCTAGTGTTCACTTCTAGTAATTCGGAGGTGCTCTAAAAGGTGCCTTTTAGAATTTGCTGCATCTTGGCTTTAGCGATGCCTTTGAATTCACCTACAGGCTTTCATGCATTCAGTTGTATCTTTGATTTCTGTATGTAGCTATCAAGTCTTACCCCTCTGGAAGGACTTCTATTTCTGGGCAGAGAATTATGTATTTCCTTAAAACTCTGTTTCCCAGGTGGAATTTGGAGTTTGTTTATTTTGTTTTGTCTGTGATGTGGGGTGCTAGAGGACAGAATAAGGAAACAGGCACTTAAGCTGAGGATGAAATTTGAGAGCCAGCTTGAGACATGTTGGTGAGTGAGAGAGGTTTCCACATAGAGGAAGTGCCCGAAAGGTTTGCAGCCACTTTTGCACATTAATCTGCATCCCCTCTTGGATGTTGTGAGCCTGTATTTTGTTTATAAAAGACATGTGGGCTGGTGCTACCTCAGGTGATGTAGCATTCCTGTTGCTGTTGGGACTGTTCTGCCACCTGCCCCCTTTCCTGTACTTTCTCTGACACCAAAATTTAAATTTGCTGCAGTTTTTAGCTGATGCCTTAAAGCTTCTCTGATCTACAAGTAAAAATATCTTCTGTGGGTTCTCCTATTACAGGAGGTTCTAGTCCTTCACATGGAAAATCTGGTCACCCTACATGTTTGAACACTGTGCAGAAGTTTGTAAGTAAGCTGCCATAAGAGATCAGAAAATCCTGTTAGTCCACAAGTAAAGATCAGATAGTTCTTCAGCAATGACAGTACAATTACAGCATCTAGCAGTAAATAAAATTTAGTGCAGGCTTAGCACAAAGTCAGCTTTTTCTTTCAGGAGAAAAAAATGAATGGTAGAGAAGTTGTAATGTTTATGTATATCAAGAGGGCATATTTGGTGTTTGATAATTTTGGATTTGCTCTATCATGAAACATGCCACTCCTCCCTCATCCTGCAGCCTGTATTTGGCCCTCTCTGCAACCTGCTTTTAAGAGATTAGGGCTCTGTGCTTTTAATATATTGGAATCTGCTTAGTGAGAGTGCTTTGTTTTGGAAAATAATCGAAACTATGGCAACCTTTGGGTTTTTTCCCAGCTTATTTGTCTACCTCGTGTACTTCTCGGTTTTGGTGGATGATTAGCACACTGGAAACCACTGGTAGCTGCTTATGTTATACAAACAGCAAAATAAGTTATGTAAATATTAAATCCAGAACATGTTATTTGTGCTTTAGAAATCATTAAACACAAACTGAATGTCCCTGTAAAACTGAGAGTTTAAGGCCTCTTCATTATGTCAGCGGCCTCAGTCTGCAAAGCTGTGAGTGCAGTTGGAATGGGTTTGGCAGAGGAGCACCAGTTCTGATCAGTGCTTGCCTGCTGTGTGCTCACTCTGATTTCTGTCAAGTTCTCTAGAGAACTTGCTTTCTGTTTGTTTATGTTCCCTCAAACTTGTTAGCCACGTGCAGACATCAGTTTACATAAATTGACTTTCTTTTTCTATCCAATATGGCTTTTCATTCCCAGCTTTGAGTCTCTTGCACAGGGGACTGTAACCTTTTTTATTTATTTATTTTCCTTTTACACTTCTGTGTTCAGTTGCTGCTGTGACTAGAAAATGGGTCATCCTTGGATGAACTCTTATGAACTGCCTCTTCCAGGGAGCTTGCTTGCCTGGGAAATTCTTGTAGTGGGAGCCATCTTAAAATCTTCCTGACAGCTACTAGTGACCTTGTTTCATAATTACTTGTGTTTCTGTCTAGCTCTTCTAAAGCATTGCCTCTCCGTGTTTGAAAAAGCTTTTAAAACATGTTATAATTTAAGATTTCGAGTCTCTGGCTTCTTTCCAAATAAAACCTTGATATATTAACAGTTAAAACTGAGAAGCTCTGTTCCGTGGTCTGTCTGGCGTTTGCACTGATAAGTGGGGCAGACATGCCTGGCAGTCAGCCCAGGGGCTTCAGCCTCCCAGAGCCCCCCCTGGGTGGGTTGTGCAGCTAAGAGTTCTGCTGGCTGTACAGCCCTGGAATGGAAGGGGATTCTTTTTCCTTCTCCTCCTCTTCCTCCTTTCACTGTTAAATATGTATACTGATAAAGTCTTGCCTTTCTCCTCTCTCTTTTTATGGCTGTTCTTTCCCTGTCTATGTTAAGTCTAAGGATTTTTCTGGATATGAAATAAAAAAGCCAAATTATAGCTATTCTCTTACCAGAAAAATTATTGTAAACATATGGTTTATTATTTGTGAGAATGTTGACTGTGCCCTGTGGTTGTGACTCGAAAACAGAATTCCTCTTCCCAAGATCTGTGAGATTTATTAGAGTTTTTGTAATTTGTTTCTCATGAGTTCCTGTAATCGTGTTTTTTCTCCAATACTGTTCTTTTTATGGCGTGTTTTTTTCTGATCATGGCTATGGTAGCAAATACACACGGCCCAGGCATTTCACTGTCTGTCTGGTCTTGCTTTATCCAGCACATCCCCCAGTCAGTGGGACAGAGTTTGTGCATTATCATTGACAGAGTGCAGTGGTTTGGCACTGTAAAGTGTCTTCCTAAGGCTGTCTCCTCACTAGCGTGAGTAGAGGACCTGCTTATGCTCAAGGGCTTCTGATCACTTTGCTGCCTTTTGTTTCTGCTGCCATAATGTCAAGAAAATGGTTTTCTGCACAGCTGAGAGACACAGCCCTTCCCTAATGCAGGAGAGTTTTGGGAAGGTCTGTATGTCCTCAGGGTGCTGTTGTACAATTGTGGGGCTCTGCTTTGGGACCGTGCAGACCAGCACTATAAGCTGGAATTAATGCCCAATGCTGCAGCACTTGCAAGTTGTGGCTGGGAATGCTTGATCTTGGCTTTTAGTGCACTACCCTTGGGGAATCCCATGGGGAAGTTGAGGTGCTGCTTTTAATCTTTAAATGATTTGGGTTCTGGTCTCTTGAGATGAGTAGAGGGCAAGGATGTAGGGGCTGTTGATTGGCAGGGCGTTCTGTGAGGAGCTGCCAATATAGGGACGTTTTCTGCACTTGCCAGGCTTTTCCACTCCTGCAACACCTACTGCCTTCTTTTTTTATTTGAGATGGAGTGGGTTGAAGGCAGCGTGGTTGTGAGCAGTTGCTGTCTGTGTTCCTGCAGTGATTTGTAATTTGAGAGTACAGGAAGAATGCCCCTAGATGTATTTTACGAAACTGGAAGAAATAAATGATTGCCAACAGAGGTGAGAAAAGGTCACCAAAGACTTAAGTGACTCAGAATCCATTGGATGCTTCTGAGGACAGTGTGAGTGAGAGTCTAGAGAGAGTCAATGCTGAATTTTGGCACAAAGTAAGAGGAACAATAGATTAAGTCTGGACTCTGATATTATGTTCTATAAGCTCCAGGTCCTGCACCCTAGCAAAGGAAAAGTAAACTTTATTAAGACTAGTAAGAATTATGATATATAATTGTAGATACCCAAGGGCACTCCAGAGACTGATCATAAAACAACTGTAATTCTCAATTTCCTGACCTGTTACAGCTTTTTTGCGGATTATTGCATTGCTGTCTTGACTATTTTGTGACTCTATAAAGGCTCCTCTAAGCAATGGGAACTTTTAAGGATGTTCTTTTTATAAATTGCATACCTTTTTGCCTTTGTTGCAGAGATTAAGTGATGAGATTTGGATTGTATTGTTCATACAGTTATTATCTCTTTATTGCTGGCAGGTCAACTAACATGTTATTGTAACAGACAGCCTGAAGCAAGATAGCCAAGACCAGAATTAAGAGGAAGAAAGTAATTTGAACTGAAGTAGTATGAGTATTTTGATTTCCAAACCTCTGAAGATGGAGCGTGAGGTTTCAATTTTTCAGATTTAAAGTTTTACTGAAGTGCTAAGATCATTCATCATGCTGTTATGATGATGATCTGCTCACATGTTTTTATTAACCTCTAGAATAATTGCTGAATAGTGTCTCTTTCTAGCTATGCTATTAAATGTTCAGAACTAGATCATTAAATGTCTTGGAAAGCTGTCAATTTTATGGTCCTGAAAGCACATAATACACTTGAAAGTTAATTTGAATATTTGTTGTGGAGCAGCATTCATCCATTCTTCCTTTTGTTTCTTTTTCATGCATTCCAAAAGTGTGTAAATTTCAAGAATTTTACTTTAAAATACCTGCCTTTGCAGAGTTATCAGGGGATCCAGACATCTGCAATATTTAGGGAAAAAGTAGTCCTAATGTGGTGATTAATGTGGTTTAACCTGGCAGGCAGCTAAACACCATACAGCTGTTTGCTCACTCCCCTCTGAGTGGGATGGGGGAGAGGATCACAAGAAAGGCTATAACTCGTGGGTTGAGTTAAAGGCAGTTCAGTAAGTAATGCAAAAGCCACACACACTAGCAAAGCAAACCAAGGAGTTAATTTCCCACTTCCCTTGGGCAGGAAGGTGTTCAACCATCCCCAGGAAAAACAGGCTCTATCACATGTAGTGCTGCCTTGGGAAGACAAACACTAATCACTCCCAATATCCCCCCTTCCTTCATCTTCCCCCCACTTTATATATTTAGGGTGATACCATATGGCTGGAATATCCCTGTGGACATGTGGGGTCAGCTGTGCTGGATGTGTCCCCTCACAACTCCTTGTGCACTCCCAGCCTGTTCACTGGTGGGGTGAGGAGCAGAAAAAGCCTTGACTCTGTGCAGGCACTGCTCAGCAGTAACAAAATCATCTCTGTGTTATCCACACTGTTTCCAGCGTAAATCCAAAGCATGGTCTCATACTGGATACTATGAAGAGAATTTTCTCTATCCCAGCCAAAAGCCGCACATGAAGTAAGCAAAGAATACAGTTATTTTTATATTAAAGTCTGCACTCTGCTGCCTTTTGTCTGACTGTTTCTGCTGCTTCCATTTTGTGGCAGTTGCTTGAAGAAATACATAGAAGTGGCAGGTTGTCACATGGAACAAAATCAAGGCATGTCTTAGTAGTCCAGTGTTGTGGGTGTGATTTATATGCCTACGCTGTTATTACTTGAGCTTGTTTGTACTTTGCAAGTACATGAAAAAGGATGCATTGCATCAACGAGTCAAATGTTAGTGCTTATGCCTGTTTGGATGTGTTCCAGTAGAATTTGGTCAACCAGTTTCTAAAAGATACATCCTTGTGTGACTCGGTTCAGATTTGTGTTACCTCAGCTGGGGGTAAAGTTAATTGAAACCTTACCGGGATGCAGGCGTGCTGAACGCTGGGATTTTTCTCTCTGAGGCTTTATTCTGAAGGCCTCTGGATTTAACATAGGAAGCTGAGGGAAATGGAGTGGGATAGGCGGTGGGTCAAACCACAGATTTTAATCCCTCATGGTGTCTCCAAACCTGACTCAAACTTTTTAGAGAGTGAGTCTTCAGGTGTTGGTAGCCTTGTGACAAGACACGGAGCAACTGGTTCCTGGGCAGCATCATCAGCATCAGGAGATTGTGCTCACTGCACACAGCATGGCACTTCTTGGGGTGAACACATGGAAAAGGAGGACAGCAAGTGAAATGCAATAAGAACAAGAGCTACTGACCTGGGAACAGGTCAATTCCTTCTTGCAATCTGCAGACACATACACTGAAGAGTTTTTCAGAGAAGAACCTGGAAAAAGTCCGAAGCAGAAATATTCAGAGAACCCGTGACAAGCAGAGATGTTGCTCAGTGGCCTTGTACTCCTTGTGCTGCTCACGAGGTCCTTACCAGATTCCAGGTGATCAAAACTCCAGCTTCAGGCTATTGGATATCACTGCATTTCACGGCAGAACTATTGCAATGCTTTGCCTTGGAAATGGGTGTTTTGCTTTCCCAAGTGAAGGTCTTTGTGTCTTTTTTTTTTTTTTTTCCTGAGCAAAGGAAGATAAAAATTGTCTGTGAAAGGTACTCTGTGTGCCTTGCTTCAGCAATGACACATGACACCCCACAGAGATTTTGATTTTGCCACCCTATTATTTTCTTCATGGGATTGATGTATTTATAGTAAAAATTGGATTCCATGTTGCTTCTTCCTTGGGTTTCTAAAACCAAAATCACAGGGGCATGCAATGCAGGATTTACTTTCGTTTAGTTCCTTGTCTTTTCATCTTTGACTTTTGCTTACCCAAAAGTTGCTGGATTGACTACTCAGGTAGTATCCTACTTGTCCTGATTTGAAGTAATTGAGTATTGAAGTCTTTATATTAAAAAAAAAAAAAAAAAGAAAAAGAAGAGAAGAAACAACCTTGAAGACCCGACTCACTAATCTCTCCATCTCTCTTCTTCCTTCCCAGAAGTACACTGCCATTGGAATGCTGGGCAAAGCTACTGATACATTAGATGCTACAGGAAAAGTAACTGAAGAAAAACCTTATGGTAAGCATAAATTATCTGTGCACTTGATTTAATTTGAAGGCATAAATGGTCTCTGTCACAGAAAAGCGGAAGAGATGTTTGGGACTCTGAATTAAGTTTAAATGTGAAATTAAACTAGGATTATTTCATCTTCAACTTAAGTGCTCATGTAATTCAAAACAGCTTCATGCAGTTATGTCCAACACAACTGTTCATTTCTACTGGAAAAAAAGCAAACCAGGCATTAGATTAGGAGGGAGAAAATAGAATTGGGCAGGACTGTGTCGTTTTAAATCTTTGACAGGCTGACAAATGACGTGCTGTGTCCAGTAACATTTTCCTCTCTCAGTGTATAGTCCCTTGAGTGCTCTTTTAGTAAAACCCTTTGAGACCAGTGGAGGAATAAACTACTGGGATCTTCCATTTAACCACAGACTGCTCAGCACAGAATGAGAATGGCATAAACCACATTCCTCCTATGGTCACCTCCAAAATCTCACTCTTGCTTGCAGCCTGTGTCGTAACATCTTTTAAAAATAAATTTTTCTGCCCCACAGAGCACAGTGCAAGAGTTTGGGGCTTCAGAACTCATCCTGACTGTGGCTTTGCTGAAGTGGACATTCCACAGTACCCAGGGAATCTTAGAAACAATGTAGAACTAACCAGGGACACAGTAAATGTATTTGCCATTAGTTCTTTTCACAGCCTGGGGGTAAAAAAGAAAAAAAGGTAACTGGTTGCTTAGCAACTCTACAGGCTCTACACTGTCGGTGGTACCTGGTAATAGGTACATGAAGTAAATTATCTTTTTTTTTAATAGCTTGATGAAAAAGGTAGCCTGGATTTCACTTCTCACTGCCAGTCTCCTTCCTTTTGCAGTTTTAATTTTTGTACAAGACGGGCAAGCATGAGTTTCTTGTCCACGTTAACATGATGGGTCATTCTAAATAGTATTATTTACTAGGTAGTGTTATTCAGAGATGTTGGATCATTTGCTTCTTCTTCAGGATCAAGTTTTAAGTCTCGCTGAGGTTCTGAAGAATTGGGCTGAGCATGCACATGGTGTTAGAGTTGCCAGTGCTTCATGATGGTTGGAAAGGACAGTTTCTTAGTTCATTCAAGGTGGAATGTTGTGGCTCTGCACTAGTTGGTATTCCTCTCAGATACTTGCTCATATGTAAGCTGTGAAATACCATTTTAAGTAGATGGAAATCCCATGGTTAATTAAAAACAAACAAACAAACAAAACTGTTGCTCTGGTTTTACTTTTCTTGTGTTGTATTGTTTACTGCAGACAGAATGTAGAGTGTTGTTTTCAAGTCTATTTCTCTTGCTGTCTCTACTGTTACAGTAGTTCCCACCTCTGCACCACCTCCTCTGTTGCAGTGGTTTAGCTTTTCTGTTAGACTGTGCGCTTGGGGTACTTATTTGGGTTAAAAATACCTCTTTTTTTTGAGTTGCTATTCATTTTAAACCGAGATCAGTTCTTCAAGTGGTCTCATGAAGAGCAGTATTGCTCTTTTGCTGAAACTAAGAGCAGAAATGCTCATGAAATTGGTCTCAGTTGCTTTCCATGGTGGTGCAAATCAGTCAGATTTGATTTCTTCAAAAAGAAAAGGAGAGAACATGCTCATTCTTTTTTTGTTTTCCATGGTACCTACATGTTTTGTATTTCCTTCCTTCCTCCCCTTCTAATATTTCTCATCTTCTCCAAAACAGCTTGGTTTTCTGCAGAATACTCGGGGTGGCCCAACATCCCTGATCTCTAACCCTTTATAGGTACTTCAAAACCAGATATTTGAGCTGAACTGCAGTTTTCCTTTGATACCTCCAAGGATCTTGGGAGGAGCAGAGCATCTGCTAGGGAATATAATCCTGTAGTGCCAGCAGTATCCAGGATGGGGCCTTATTGCAGAGAAAGGGCACTAAACCAGTTTCAAGTTCCATTAAACTCTTCTTGAATGACTCCTTTGGACCACAAGAGGAAAGTGCCAGCAGAAAGATGCCAGCTATCTTTAACCATAAGGAAGTGTTACATTTTAGTCCTCAGAGTGTCCCTAGACGGCAGCTGAGGAAGCAAACTGTACAGTTAGTCACAATGAAAGGGTTTTCTGAAAAGAATTCCTTGGTTTTAACTCCTCCTGAACTTCTCATACTTTTTTGGTTGTTTCTTATCAGATGGGTTTTCATTTCCACCTGAAATTAGGTGATGGTTTCATCCTGCTGCCAGGCTCTGAGATGCTGACTTTGGAAGCACATAGCATTTAGAGTTCTTCTGATGTCTTTTTGAGCACATTAGTGTTTGTAGCCCATTTTTAATATTTGTAACTGTGCACAGGGATGTGCATTCTGAAACCCACTTCCTCCCAGCTGCCTACAGGCCATATCCAGACATGGAGAACAGAATTAATGAGGATTTTCTGCAGGTCTCTGCTGATTATGCTGAAATACATGTTTAATAGAGCTACCTGAATAATTTGGAAAATGTAGTAATTTCAGCATTCTACTTGTCTGTTTTCAAATAATTGTGCCAGGCCAGGTGGAATTGAGATCATCTGCTGTACTTTTGTTAAACTGCCATAAATAATTCCTGAGTTCTGTTTAACAAGCCTTCAGTGGAGGCTTCTTGAGGTTGTGGCACAATTGGCACCTTATGGTTCGGTAATTTTATTTTCCTTCCTTTATAGCAGGAAAAAAAATCAACAGTCACCAGTGTTCAGAAGCACACAACTGTTCTTTGGAATTTTTGTTGTTAGAAGCTAATAGCCTTATATTAAATGTTTTAAGAAGCATTGGAAGCCAGAAGTTCTGGGTTCTTTGGGATGCTGGTAGATTCGTAAGGAATGGCCCACTGGAAGATGCAGAGCCTGTGCAGAAATCACATTACCACACTGCCAGTCTAAGGACTTAGAAGGAAATTCAGAAAACAACCTTGAATGGAATGTATTCCAATGGTGTCCCCAGAGAGCAGGTACAGTCTTTTTGCTCTGAGTTAAGGTTTTCGTTATTCCTGGAGACTGGATGAAATCATCCCGTGAGCCGAACCTTGAAAGTATTTAGTGAAATCTTTGTGAATCAGGGTGGCAGCCTCCACACCCCTCCCTGGAAGGAGACAGAGGTGCAGTTTTGAGGTCATCTTCCAGCTAAGACTCATGGTCTGCACAAGAACAGGTGGAGGGTATTTGGAATGAGGACCCTGGGAGGAATAGGCTGCTCTCTGTAGCAAGGGCAGTGTCAGGGATGTCCTGCAGAATTGTCTCTCAACCCTTTACTCTCAGGGAGTGGAGAAGAAAGTCAAACAGCCCGTTTTGGGACTTCTCATGCCAATTCACCTTTATGGGTGTGTCCATATTTCATGTTGATGGAAGGTTGAGTCCAAATTCTGCCCTCAACTTGCTGACCAGACAAGCTGCTAACATAAACCCAAGCCCACAGCTGGGTGAGGAAGACTTGTGGCCAGGGTCCTGAAGGGCAAGAGTTCTGGGCAGCAGGACCACATTCCTCTCTGCCTGTGCTGTGGGTGTAATGACTGGGAGCTGAAACGTGGTTCAGAGAGCCCTGCAGAGCCACGGGTCCAAACAGATTCCTGGGACAAACACACAGTTTAGACACAGTTTGGGAGAAGATTGTTCTGGAGTGCTGGGAAAAAAGCTCAATTGGCTTGTATGTTGTTCTAGGAGAGGACAAGAATCCAATACAATCCATTAACACAAAGGCAGTGTTGCTGTGATTTTTACAAACAAACCGCATGGGTGTAGGTTTTCAGAATGTAATACTGGCCAGCTAGTGCCACAATGTATTGCAGAAGACAAATATGATTTATTCTAGATCTTAGCAAACTCATCTGTAAATATTTACTTTGATTACACGCCACACAACTTTTGTTTGTTAATGGCTTAATGCATTGTTCCTCACGAGGGGATTTTTTGTTTATCTCCTGAGCCAGAGGTTGCCTGTGTCACGAGTGACTTCCTCAGAAGCTGCACGTAACCTCTCAATCAGGGGAACATGAGATCAGTGCCAGAACTGAACTTGGGCCTCTCATTAAATGCCCTTGTCACAAATGCAGTTCATGGGATGAAAATTGGAAAGAAAACCCCCAGGGACACTTGTGCTTAGGTCTTAAATACTGAATTCTAACGTGAAACAACTTGATGTTCACAAGAAGGCTGACAGGATCATTGTCACAGAGCTGGGTCATGCTAACTTTCCACTGTGTAGTTTTGTTGTGATATAGAAATTTGCTAAATAGAACCAGAAGATTGAAATAACAATGTAAGAAACTCTTCAGAAGATTCAGACTTACTATACAATAGATTTTGCTGTTCCTAGCCCGTATTCTGATGTAAATTGGTCTTTTTCAGCATCCCTGACTGAATTTTGTGCCTTATGCCTTCCAACCTTGCTGTTAAAACACTTCTTGGAACAGCTGCTTGGGCGTAGGGACATATCTGCTCTTGAGGCTGCAAAGTGTGCTTTGCAACACTGAGGTACCACAATACCATCTCCTAAAGCTGCTGGGAAAAGAATTCTCATCTTTATTACTTAGAGCATGAAGTACATCTGTTCTGTAAGGTTTGCAGTTAAAGACTATTCCAAAATATAACAAAGGCTCAATAAATAAATTTGCTTGGTTTCCGTTCCAGAACCCTGTTGACTTAGCAGGATGACACTAATTGAATATAACTTATAAGAAACAGGACTAGTGAAGCCCTAGACAGTAGAAATGCACTGAAGTGCTTTGTGATCACAGATCTTGTGTTTGCACTCTCTCTAAACAAATTAAGGATGAATGTAATTTCTGTTGAATAGGGCTTCAAAGGACCAATGTAATCAACTGCTTAGGTTATAGCTTTTTAATAAAAGTGGGGCAGGTGTGTGTGTGTACTCTTAAAATAGATTGCCTAAAACAGCTGTCTTTCTTTTACAAGATTTCTTTAGTAAAATTGCCTTACTTAATATGTAGCTACACCCTGGTGTGTATTTGCAAGTCTGACAGGGAGATTTGATGTGTTGTTCCAGATACAGTCTTCTTCACTAAAAAAAACCAACCCAACCCACAAAACCCAGTGGTTTAGTTCTCTAACAGTCTCTTGTGTTTTCTGCAGCAGTCAGGTACTCTTAAAGAGAAGTTCCCAAAGTTAGATGAGCATTTTATTGTTTTTGGTGCTCTAACAAAAATTAGAATGTACCAAATGTTGTAGTTTTTGTCCAGTTCCCAAGAAAGATGGATTTGCAGCTCCAAGAGAGGGAAATTGCAAAAGAAAATTGTCTGTATGAGAATTCCTGCCCTTCTGAAAGTGTCCAGACTGTCTTAATCACCTCAGACTGTTTGTTCCACTCTTTCTCTGATAGTTCACACTCCTACCTACATTCTGGTTTTTCTCTTTTCTTTGGTGTTTTTCACCCAAGTTAAATTCAGAGGAGAGGGAACTCTGATTTGTATCCGTTTGCAGAACGTGACTGATGCCATTAGTGCCATGTGAATAATCAGTGCTAACATACTGACTGTTTTCTTCCTACAGACCAGGTAACAAAAGGAGATCTTGAAAATGTGCTGCAGAAGTTCAGGGGGCACATCATGCAAGTCCCACCACTGTAAGTACCACAATATTCAGACAGTCTTGACAGTTGTGTTCAACTGTCAGGACTTGCCAACAGAAGTCAGTTCTCCCAGAAATATTGAGACGTGTTTTGGCAAGGGGATGGAGGCAAGGCAGTCAGGAGTTTAACATTTGCAAGTGCAGGTCGTGCCCATTTGAAGATGGAGCACAAATGGTGACCTGGAGTCTGTGGGTGTTTTGGGTAAATGCGAAGTAGCAAAAGTCTTGAACAACTTTGCAGGGCTTGGTGGCTCCTGTCCTGCCTTCCCATCTTACTGACATCTCTGTGGAAGTGCCTTAAATGACTATGAATTAGTTTTCTGCAACCTTAGAAGCTTGAATGAGTGATGAGTGACTGAGCAAATTCTTCTGCTCAGGTGAGCCACAGTAGCTGGCAGTGTGCAGGCACTTGGCTTGTGACAGATGGCTTTTATGGTGATTTCAGCTAACATGCATTCCTTTGCATTTGCCATATGTCACTTGCTGTGGTTCCAATGTGAGCCCTGTAAGCTCTGGAGCTCTGTCCATGTTCTGCTTCATGTGACCTGTTTCAAATGGCCCACTATTAATTTGAGCGAGACCTTTTTTGATTTTTCTATGGTCATCTTTCTGTCACGACCCAAACTGGGGCTTTGAATAAAGTTCCGTGTAATCAGTGAAATCAATTTCTTTGGTTCCATAGTGGTTCCCTAAACACCCTAGAACAGCAGTTGCTGTTCAGGAGAGACCCCGGTGAGAGACAAGGAAAGGAGCGATGCAGAACTACAGGAGCTGCCTGAGCAACTCCCAGTGCTCAGCTCAGCATAACGCTGGGACAGAGCATGCCCTGCAGACTTCTGAGAGACAGGATGTTAAGAGGCAGATACAAGTGTTGTAACCCTGATAGAAACCCTTTTATTTCATAAACTGCAAATTGACTACTGAAACACTTCTAAATCTGTATGGCAAGAGATGGAAATAGAACCATCTCTTCTTTTCCAGTTTATAGAACTGGTGGCAAATGAGATGATTCTGTGTCCAAAAGATTTTGTGGGGTTTTTGTGAGTACTTGGAGAGGAGTAAAATGCTACTCCAGTCCAGTATTAACAGGATCTGGAGAATGGGAAGCTTGTTCTATTACAACCGTATGACACACATTTTCATGCTCTGTCTGATCAGCTATTCTGCTCTGAAGAAGGATGGAGAAAGGCTCTCTACTCTGATGAAGAGGGGAGAAGCAGTTGAAGCAAAGCCTGCTCGGCCAGTGAGAGTGTACAGCCTTTCTCTTCAGCAGTTCCAGCCACCACTGTTCACGCTGGGTAAAGGTCAAAGTTTATTACACAGAGCAACGCTCCCAGCTTGCTAATGTTTATTTACACTCACAATGGGACTAAGATAGTGAAATGGGTTTCATTTCACTCAACTGCTTATTTTGGTGTGAGCCCGTGGGCATTTTGCATTAAAAGCACCGTGTTTTGGGTTTAGGTTAAGCTGATTATATCTAATCTTTCAGTGAGGGAAAATTCTGAGAGACTGGTCAGGGGATTATTTGCATCTGTCCATGGTTTTTGCAACCTCCAGCTCATTCCTTTCTCAGGTCTGCTTCCTCCACTTTGCCCATTCTTTTACCAAGATGCCCAGCCCTGTTGGCATCTCTCCCAGGGAGCAGCAGGGACCAGGATCAGTTACTGTCAGACCTCTTTCTTGGTTGAAGAGGCAGGATCTTATCCTACCTTCTGTCATACATCAAGAAACTTGGGTAGTACATTAAGAAGCACATTAATAAATAAACCAAAAAGACTGTTGTAAATGTTTGATGCCCCTGTAAGGTGAAGATAATGTCTTGCATTAATCTGCCTACCTAGTTGACCTGTGGTCCTCTGATGGGCCAGATCTTACATGCTGAGCAGGTATGAGTGACAGAGCTCACTGCTGTCATACTTCAGCTCTTACTTTTTGGTTGAGTGACTACTAGCTGATCACTGGCAGAGGGGGAAGGGAAGACCTGAGTTAGCAGGGAAAGTTAAAGGTGAATTTTAAAATTTTATGCAGCTGCCTGCCTGCAGTATCTTAAAAGCATTGATAGTCAGTTTAGGCAGTTCTTGAAATAACTTGCCTTCATTATTAGAAATATGAATCAACCTTCTGAAATGCTTAAAATGAATAGGATTGAAGCATTTGTTCACATACCACAGCAAGTACTTAAATTCCAGTGAGTTAGTTCAGTTGCCATTTTATTTGCTTTCCCTCCTGTCTGGCTTAGCAATCTCACCCGCACATATGTTACAGGATGAATAATTGATGGTGCATCCTATAAATATTTTATCACTGGGTTGTTTGCTCAGCTCATTTTTACATTTATTTAGGGGGCATGGTTTCTATGGAAAGTAGATTTCACATTGCACTGGCAATTTACCGTGTCACTTTTAACGTTCCAGATGTTGAATGTGGTGGTGGCTTTTATGTCAGGAGCCTGGTCAGTGACATTGGCAAAGGTAGGCATGGAAAAAAAACAAACACATGACAATTTAAGGAGTGAGTGTGTGTTTATGGAAAAATGTTGTCATTTTGCGTATCTCCGGGAAATAGACCCGTGTGTTATTTTGCAGAATTGTAGTGCTTTCACTTGTTTTTATGTACTAAGGTAATTTCCTTGGGAGCATGGGGGGAATGAAGGCTTAATAATTGCCAGGGGACCTTGGGGGCTGGGGGATAAAAGTGGAGCAGGCAATAGCACTCAGCAAGATAATGCAAGGCAAGGTGGGGATTTTTTTTATTTCCTCCTCCATGTGTTAAAGCTAACTCAGCTTAAAGATGAGAAGAAGAAGAAGGAACACTGTCTTTTTAAACATAATTCATCACATTTTGAAAAAAGATTGAACAGAACATTACCATGCACATAATGAACCCTATCTACTGGAAAGACTTCTACGTTGGTGATGATTTTTCTAGTGTTTTCTTTCTGCTTTGCCTGAACTGTGAATAGTTTTGCTTTCCCACAGGGTTATTTGTTTTGTGCTCTATATCTATCCAGCTGCATGATGGAGAATAGATAATCCATTTCAGATTTTTTTTTTTTTAAATTATACATTTGTAGATCAAGAAGGCAAGTAATAGAGGATAACCCTATGAATTTCAATGTTGTTGTTTGTGCTTAGGCAAGTCAAAGTTTCTGTTACTGCCTTCTGAGCATACTGGCTTATGTTTAGCCTTTTAATGATAAACCAAGATTAAGTCTGTCTGCAGCTGGTTTCTTTTCAAAAATTGAAAATGCAATGAAAATCTTCCTGCATCAGAAGGGATGGGAGAGTATTTTAATGTACCTGTGCACTTACAAGTCAGCCCTGGTTGCTGGTATGTTTTCTCCCCCTCATTATGTAATTATGTCCTGCTGGTATTTATTTAACATAGCAGAGCATTTTTATGTATTTTTTCATTTTTCCTTATCCTAGTTTATATTATCCTGATAGGCAGCACAGGATAAAAATGTCAAAAATTATTCCTGAAGGCAAGAAGTGCTAAGGCCTCAAAATCTGTGGAGAAATAGTTCATGGTCACTTGTGAATGCAGGATGCTCTGTTTACATCTTATGACATTATCTCCTCTCTTTTCATTCTGTTCTAAATCTGGGAAAATTTTTGGCAACTTTCTGCCAGATTCTGAACTCTTTATTACCCTGGAGATCTGTTGAAATCAAAGGACTTCCTTGGCTCACATTAAAGAACATAGAAGTGTGATAAACCTTCGTCAACTTCCTTCTCAGATAAAGCAGAATAACCTAGAAAGCTGCGCATAAAAATACATTTTAAGTGAGCTGCAGACGGTTACGCTTTTAAAGTTTATCCCTGCCCTTTTTCCAATTCCTCTCTTTCTTCCTGCAGAGCTCTCGACCTGTGCCACTATGCAAGAGCTGACCCGCACCAAGCAGGGGCCGTTCACGCTGGAGGAACACGCCCTTCACGAGGACAAATGGACAATTGATGAAATTGCTCGATCCTTGGAGCACTGCACAGCTCTGCTCCCCAGGGAGCCACCTCATAAAAAATTGAAGACGGAGCATCCCGGTGAAACGGCTGCGATCTGTGAAGATAAGTGACAAGTTGGGCCGAGGAAAAAGACTGAATGATTGAGATATTTTAAGATTGGGTTGGTATTGTCTCGCCTCCCGTGTAAATCTACAAGTCTCTGCTGGGAGGGTGACAAAGTGCGACGCAAGAAAAATGGTTCTTTTGTTTTCTGGGGCTGGGACGTGCACTGAAAAATGTTCAGTGCTTGCTGTGTCCTGATGGTTTATTTTCCTTCTTGCACAGTGTAAGTGGGTCTGCTACTGATGCCAAATCTTCATAAACTTTTAAAGAACTTTCAGGCTGCAAGATAGTTGTTGCTAATTCCTCAATAAAGTAATTATAAACACTGTCTGATAAGTGTGCTCAAAAAACGCCATAATCTTTTTTTTTCTTTATTGGTGGTAACCAAATCCTGAAATACCATGGTGACAAGACTGTCATAGCTTGAAGGGTACAATAATGTGGTGTGGCAGTTTGCTTTCTTGAAATCCATTTCAGGGTATATCCATTTTGCCTTAGTTTTTCCAATGCAGATTGTTCTTTCAGTCAAATGTTTCCAGAATACAGTAAGTACAGGTGCTAATGTTTTAAGTCCAATCTGAAATATCAGCATAAATGAATAGTTTTAAGTATAAACAATCTCTAAAGATAACTGTTTGCTAACAGGTGCTCTGAAGAGGACAATCATGATTTCAGGTGTACATATCTTATTCTGGTCCAATGTCCCAGTTGGTGGCCATCCATAATTTAAAGTACAGTTAACTGTTGTGCCCATCACAGGGGTTATAAAACTTTTTTTTGCCACCTGTTTATTGCTTAATGGGTTCTACCGTGGGTTGGGTAGAAGGCTGATGTGCTGCTGGGCTCTGACTGATTTGATCCTGACTGGTTGTATGGGTAGCAGAGGGACCCCCCCATCAAAGATCCTTTTTGTAGCCATTTTATTTCACTCAGGGCAGTGAGAGCCTGTTCCATAGTTTGTGTAGTCAGCAGAACTTAATTGCTTGGGTTTTCTCACCACTGCTTCCCTTGGGATTTTCAAACCTATTAAAAGACAGCGGTTTGAGAATGGTAAAATGCACCCTAGTTTGTTTCCACGTGTCTAATCCTGTTATTCCCATATGAGTTAGTAGGTCTGTCTCCCTCTTGTCATAGTGAGGAACATGAGGAGTGGTTGAAACCGCTGCTTTTGAAGGTGTCACTGCAGTGTCACCAAGGAGGAACGGACTGACATGGTTTTGTGCTGCTGGTCACCAGGTCTCTGTGGATTTGTGCAACTCCTGCTCCTTTGGGCTTTGGTTCTGGAGTACAGAGAGTTGACTGAGGGACTGAATGCTGTAGAGTCAAGAGTTTGTGCTGATACCAGAGTGTATCTTTTAGTGAGAGACATGAAAATTTGATTTAATGACTCTGTGCTAGTAGACTTGCTACTTCCCATGGTAAGTTGTCTTGGTATCTAATTACCTCTACAGCTTAAAAGAACCTGTGTTTTATTCCCAACTTGGCCTGAATCTCCACATGCTGTATTTTATGTCTGTGTCTGCACCTTAAAAAAAGGTATTATATGAAAGGGTCAAGTTCCACTCTTACTTTCAGTCTAAGAAATGAAATAAATATCCTAAAGTTTCTCTCTGCAGGATACCTTTCCAGACATCAGTAGTATTTATTTTGTTTTCTGCGCAATAAGAAACTGAAGTCTATGCAAGATTAATGAAGACTTTGTTTAGAGGGAGGATAGAGTTTGTTTTATTGTTCAGTAAACAGGCAGTTTTCATTTGCGTATTCTTATAAAGAAATGTTGAAAATATCACGAGCAAATTGAAATGTTAGAGCACTATAGCAGCATATATAATGTACAATGCGGATGAAGTAACTGATATAAGAAATTTTGATTTCAGAGATGGGAGAAAAGCTTGTGTTCAGTAAGGGAACAGTGGGAGACTTCAGTTGTGTCTTATTGGGGTAGGTTTTCTGGTACTTTGGGTAGAAACAGAGAAGAAATAGATTATTTTCTAAAGAAATCAAATAAAGCCGAAAATTTTATTTTCCAGTATACTTATCTTGAATGATCAAAGACTTTATTGAAACACAGCTTCTCTTATTGTCCAAATCTGTATTTTCCTAAGAACTTAATTTATGTTATCCCAGTGGTTTTCTAGATTAAGTTCTAGTTTTATTTATCTTTCTGATTTTTGAAAAATAGCACAGTAGATATAATTCTATTAGTCTACTTCTTATGTCTCTGGGGTTTTGTTTCTTAAAAATCAGTGCAATTGAGAAATTTCTGTGTTAATAGGGTACATTTGTATAAAGTGTTATAAGTGTCTAACACATTTTTTATCTCATCTGTTTGTTTAATGCTTACCAAGGCTTTCTTGCTATTCCATGTAAGAGCCCCTGATATTTTTAATTTCAAAAGGAGAATTCTGTTTTCATCAACTTTTTGGTTAACTTGCAGCTAGTCTGTTGTAATTATTGCTGACAGATCTGTGATCCTGAGAAGGCAGGATCTGTTCCACAGTCTAGTCACTCAAAGGAAATAAAATGCCAGTCAAAAGAAAGCCTCTTGTGGACATCAGCAAGTTCTAGTTTAGGCTGCAAGTCCTGATATACATGAAAAACATAGGGAGAGAAGGAATGCAGTTGTACACAGTCAGGAATCTGCATGCAGTGTGTGCATAGTGTTTCTAAAGACTGGAGAGATGTCAATTTATGAATGCAACTTCCCTCTGTGCTTTTATTCTTCTGTAGCAAGTAGAGAATCATGGAATCATTCAGCCTGGTAATTGGGAAGCCACAGAAAAATCTAGGAATAGCTTGTTTAGATATGTTTTATTAAGTGTTTAACCCAGTAGCTTGAAACTATCCAGATCTGGAAGTAAGTGGTGTTGTTCCCATGGGAACCTGGGGAAATACTCGTTTTAACTTCCATGTTCTTATTAACGTGCACATCCCAGAGATACCAGGCTTTGGAATTGTGCTGTATCCACAGAAAAACATATTTTTTTAGAAGAAAATACCCCATGATCTTGGATCTTGATTACTGATGGTCATTGATATTGCAACATTAAAGACTATTTAGGGAGAGAGAAGTGCGTATATAATATTTCTGTAGAAGAGTTAGTACCAAGTTCCCAGCTGAAGCAAATAGCAGTTAATAGGAATTTTACAGTAATTTGGCCAGAAAATATGCGTGTCTGTGATTTACCATTTACAATATACCCGTGGCACAGATCGAACATTTCAATGAGCGTTGTTTGTGGGGAAAGTCCTGGTACAAAAGCATGTCCTGCTTTTTGGGCAAGACATGGTCTCTCTTGATTTGGAGTTGCTGTCTGTAGTCCATAGCAGGGTGGTGACATAGCTTGGCTTTGTAGCAATGCTGCTGCTGCTTTAGTGGGGTTGACAAGGGCTTCATAATTTCTCTCCCTCCAAAGTCCCTGCCTGCCTGGCTCTATTTTTTCCTTATTTAAGTGGTAGTTTTCAATTTATAATATGTTTCTGCTGCCAGCGTGCTGAGAACTTTTTAAATGTTTTTTAAGCAAAATGAGTAGGGTTTTTTTTAAATATTCATCAAGTCTGAGCCATTAGTAAAATATTTCACCAATAACTAAGCATTTAGCATCTTGCCCTGTGGTTTCGGTTTGTGATTTATATGCTTATTAGAAGAAAATAAAACTTTGAATAACTCCCCAAATTTTGGGATACCTTAGGATTTTATTTTTTATTGTAATAGGTGGTGAATTTACTATTCTGGGCGTGAATGGCTCTACAATTAATGAGTAGGATCATGGTGTTTGCTTGGCAGAATAACCAGAGGGAAGTCACAGAGACAGTGAGTGGATTCAGCCAGCCTGGGCAAAGTTATTTTCTCTGTTAAAAAGCAGTCATTGTTTCTAGTAGCTATGGGTTTAATTTGCTTCTTTGTGAGACCTGATTAAGTAAATCACCAATAGTTAAGAGCACGTCAAGCAAACAGGTTTATCCTCTGGATGTGATGTTTGCTCTGGGTGATGAGATGCTGTGTCTTCTCTTGCTGTCTCTGGAATCAATTGCTGAGATCCTACAGGTATTAAAACAGGCAAAACAAGCAGTTGGTAAATGGGGGTGGATGGCTGCAGTGCTCAAGTCAAAAATGGACTGTAACGAAAGAAGAAAACTGTATTTTTTTCCAGTTCTGTTTTTGTGGAAGTGTTGGAGATATTGCCAAGGCTCAGAGGAAATCTTAGCATGGCTGCCTGAGAAATACCTAAATGTTTTTCTTACGGGTGTGAGTGTCTGGGATGGTTTTGCCCTTCCCTCCTCACCCACAGCTCAAAGACGTGGGTTAAGTCAAAGCTGCAGCCTCTCCCTGACGTTTCCATGTCACGTTGCTCTGTGTATCGTGGATGCTGAAACAATCCTGTGCTCACACTGTAAGAGGGATTGTGTGGCTTGCCCCAGAAGTTAGGAGTAACAGGATGAGGAGGACAAGAAATGAGGCCACGGAAATTGTAGCATAAATACAAAATGGCCACCTTCTTACGAGACATTCATCTTTGGTTACAGCTCTGTGCCTGGCCTTTCCACTCTGCATGCCATTACCTCATCTGCTCTTGGAGACAGTTCATCCTAAAACTCTCTTACCCTCTTTCCTTTGCAGGTTCATGTGAGCCTTGGGATGGTGTGGAGCAAAGATGCTGTGTAGCTTCTGTGAGGACAGGGAAGCTGGTAACAAAGTAGAACTGAAAAGGATGAGATGTGTCTGGTCCATTTCTCACCGAGACCCTTTCCTAACGAAAGCAGAGTTCCGGATGCTTCAGTGCCATTTCTCTGTGACCTGGGATTATTTTAGATATTTCAGAATTAAGTACTTCAAAGTCAAATCTGCAGCTGAGTGCATGCATTAGAAACAAAATGCATCATTTCACAGATGTCACATTACTCTTAGTGGCTTCAGAACGTGATTTTACAGCTTAAACAGAGGGGGATAGAAAAGGAATGGCAAGAGGTAAATGCATATTTCAGTCGTTACATTTTTAAAGTAGATAAGCTTATTTTAGGTAATTATGTAGGAAAATGCACCAAGTGTTCTAATGGAGAAAAGGTAAAGAGAAAGAACACAATTTTCCCTACCTTTTCTGTTTCTTTTAGCAGATAAAACAATTAGCTTAAATACACCATTTCAAAGCTTAAGAAGCTTTTATGTGGAAATGCATGAGAGGTTGTTACTGATGTGAAAAAAGGCATTTATTTTTATTTCAGCAGTTAAAAAGATAGTCTTCTGTGATGCCCTTCAAAAAACAGTGTTTTGCTTTGCTTGTACTGAATTGCTGTAAATCCTTAGCATAACTTATTTTGTGAGTGGTGTGTTCAGAGTAAATCATTTCCTGCAGCTGGCTGTCCTAGGGAATCGACAAAACTATTTCAAGTTCTGCAGGTACACAGTACCCATTCCCAGTGTAAATGAAACATTGTGTACAAACACTAAATATATTTAGAAAACAAGATTAATTCTCAGTAATCTTTGCTATGCAGATTGCTCTTGCAGTAAAATATTATCCAAGCGGCTGCTGCTTTGCTGCGTTGCTTTGTACACAGTGTCTTCTTACTTTATACTCTTAGTTTGACAAAGGGCACTGGCAGACTCTGTTGATTTCTTGTCCAGGTGATTCATTTCACCCAGCTGCTGCGCACACAGAGGCATTACTGGTTTTAATCTCTGTATTTACTAGTTATGATTTCCGAGGACTGCGCTCTGCATCTCTGCCAGAGACTGCCCTGGCAGCGCCGGCTGAAGGGATTGTGTGTTCACCTCATCTGTCCCAGTCAGAGACTGGTGTGTTTATTTCCCGGTGCAAATAAACTGGGCTCTTAGGAAAAGACCATATGTCTCATTCTGTTGCTCTGATAACCCCCAGCAAAAGGTAGAGGGAGCAACAGAGGTTCCAGTAATCCTCCCTCCAAGTGAGAATTGGTTAGAAATGTCAGCGAGGTGTGTGGGTCCAGAGCTAACTTAAAGCGTGTGATTATTTCTTTTGACCTCAGTGAGAGGACTCCTGCCCTGTTGTACTAAATTATGTAAGTTATTACTCACTGAATTAAGGCCTTTTTTTTTTCATTTTCACCTATCATGTTTTCGTTCTTTTTTTCTTTCTGTTTTAGTAATGCAAACTGATGGTTTGAAAAATTGTATTGCTTTTTTACAGGAGAGGAAGAAAAAGACAGTAAAATAAATATTAATGGTGTGGCACAACACTTAGAGTTGTTCCATGTCTAATGAATATGTAACAGTTCTATTTTCTACTCAAACACACCAAAATTGTCAGAATATAATTAGTGTTATTTTTAAAAAATGTGTTTATCTAGGAAGTTAATTTCTCTGGGGAGGGCTATTAAAGGCTATGCAGAGTGGATAAACCTATCTGAGTGTGTTGGTGATCTGTTTCTAGAGTTAGGAACTTGTAATTTTTGTTGAATTGTATACCATATCCCTGCACCAGTTTTTTTCTGTCTTCCTTTGCTGTACCACAGATGTTTTATTACTGGAAAGAGCGCAGTCATACAATCCAAGCTGGTATTCATCCATTCCTTTCTATCAGAGGAAATGGGGAACACACATCCCCATTCTGCTCCCCTGCATTAACAAACCCAAGCTGGTCTGTCAGAATTGTATAGAAGTGAACCAGAAATAAGCTGTTGTGCCACAGAGAAGGTGGAGTATGATTAGGTTGTCAGGAGATGAAATTTTTCTGGAAGCAAAGCGTGTTTCAGAGTTGCAAAGAAACACACAGAAAACTCAGCAGGACAGCCTATCCTGTGAGTCTGCAATCTGACCCTGAACACGCCACACCAGAGAGATTTTCCAAGAAGGGCATCTTTTAGAAGGGCATCCAGCTGTTGGATCAGAGGAGTAAAGCTCCCACCATTTTTCTGTGCATCAGAATAATTGGCTGAACTCTGCACCTCTCCTTTGCTAAAGGACGGCTCTGAATCTGTTTCACTCTCACATTCCAAGGCTGCTTTTCAAGCCCTTAAGTCAGCTCTTGACATTCCCGCAGTTTTCCGTGACTGCATCCACACCAGATGCGGTTCAGAGAGTATCTCTGACACTCCCTTTTCATTTTCTTAGCTTGTTTAGTTTGGGGGAAAAAATAAGGTGGAATGCCTGGCAGCATCTCTTCTGTTACTGACATGGACTTCCTGCTTTTGCCTGTTGTGTGAGGTGAATCTGGCAATAGGAGGTGGGGGGCATTCCAGGGTTTAATCTCTCCCTATATAAGAAAAACACACCTCCTGTCACTGTTGTAACGTGTGTGTGCTTGTTTTTTCAGAGTCGGACAGCTTCTCCCAAGCTCTTCGGCTCCTTGGTACCCAAGAATCATCTGTCTCTCACTGCAGCAATCCACTGGTTTCAGAACTGGCCCAAGGCAATAAAGCAAAGTTACAGTCCAGGGATGTTGCTGACTTTGGTCTGGAAGAGAGGAAAAAAAATTGTCCAGGAGCAAGTAATTGTTGAGTGGCAGAAACAACAGAGAGCTCTTGGTAAATCAAGAAAAATGGCTGGTGTCTGTGTCTGAAAACACCAGTGTGGTACAAGGCTGGAAAAAAATGTGCTTCAGCTTTTTAAGGTATTTTATAGCACTTAGCTTTGTTCTTTCTCAGCAGTCTAATAGCTCTCAGAAAAGTGGTTTCATTGGTATCCAGTCAAACACGGTTGCAGGTTTTGGGAAGCTCAATTGACACAGAATTTGTTTATTTTCTCTCAAGATTTTATGTATGTGTAAATCCTTAGGTAAAACGTAGTGGGTAGTCAGCAAAGCTGAAATCCAGACTTACACATGCACCTTCTCCTGTGCACTTCCCAAGGACATCAGCTCTGAGAGGACTTAAGACCCTGTGGGTGTCCTGTGGCTCCTTTCTGTGGGGTGCTGAGTAATTGCTCAGGAGGGCCTGGATGTTTTAAGGGGAGAGGGTGGCTGTGAAGAAAAAGAAATCTTCAGCCTCCATGTTAGTATATTTGATCCTTCAGTGAGAAAAATGTCTTTCAGTGTTTGGAGGTAAGGTCAACCCAGTGACTTTTATTATATAGAACCCAAGCCACAGACTTCATCTTCCTTTGTGGAGATTTATTTGACTCAGAGAGACCAGTGAGGAGCTGTAGCCAAGGAAAGAAAACACTTTGTTTCTTCAAACTGATAAAATACCAGATGTGTGCCCAGAGTGGAAGAAATTTTAGGCTACAATTACCTGAATTCATTTGCATAAAGGAATAAAAAACTTTCTGACATGTTGACTTCATTTCCCAGGATGTTCTCTCACTATGGGGGATTGCTTTATTGCAGTAATTAGAACTTAACCCCATCGCTGTTTGCATCCCAGTGTATGGCTTGGTTCTTGCCTCTAAAATGTACTGTGCTGACTGCAGCATAAGCATCTGACCTGAGGAACTGAATGGTAAATACAGAGAACTTCTAATCTTGTTATTTTGGTAAGTATTAAAATCCTTTAAAAGAAAGTGAGTATCAAGAATTATTTGAAAAAGGAAAAAAATATGTGCATTTTGAAATATTTTCTTTGGAAGACAAATCTGTCAGTAGTCTCGGGGTTAGCAGGGAACTTTCCCAAAGCATGGGTTAATGTCTGTTTAGAGAGGAGGATCCTTAGACAAGCTGTTGAATATTCTGGTCAGTGTGTTCAATGAGCTGCTGGGCCTTTGGGCCTGACTGCCAGCTCAGGGCTTGTTCTAAACGGGGTCCTGATAAGTCACCAGTACTTAATTCAAGTTCATGTTTCTGTCATGCCAAGTTGCTCAGTGTGTTGGCTGCTCTGTCAAAATTACAGCCTGATACATCAAACCTTGAAAGCTGCCACATAGCTGGCTGAGTCCAAGTGATCAAAATTAACTCTGTAGGAAAGATGCGTCTTATCAAAGAGCACAAGATGGGCTAGGCATAGGGTATGCAGGGAAAAAAATGTGAGGAGAGGAAGAATTTTTTTTTTTGCTTTAAAAATCTCTCTTATTAAATTTTTTTTGGCTTTGGTTGGTCAACTTTAACACTAGTCTATGCAGTCTAGTGCAGGCTGAAGGTAGAATGAAAAGAAACTGCAAATTCACAGAAATTCTCCAGGTCAAAACTGCTATTGCTAATTGCAGAACTGTCAGTGTCACAAGGTTGCATCATCTAAAGACACTTTTGAGTATTAATACTTTTATGCTTTTCTTTCACATCTGAAAGATCTTCATCTGCTAAGGTATGCATCATAAAGGGCAAACCAAGGAAATGAAGATATTATTATGCTTTAATTTTAGAAGCAAATAGTAGAATCAGGACTGTTGAATCGTGGTCACAAGGATGTCAAGCAGGGCTTTAAGGCAATTATTGAGGCTTTTAGTTCACTTAGACTAGGAGCTGGCATGTGAATGTGAGGCAGCATTAATGTGAAACATCAGTGTTCCTTCCCAGACATTGTGTGTATCACGGCAGACAGTGTTTTAACTCTCCATATGTTTCCCAGTTTAAGTAGAAAGCCAAGCAAATCATGAGGAGAGGCAATAAACATCCATGTTTATGGATGTGAACTCTTAACAGCAATTAAACTCAACAGATCTCTTAGGCTGAGATTAGCAGTTACCTGGATCATGGCTCTTCTCAGCAGACTGAAATTCTGCTCACAATATAATTTAGGATTCATATGCGTATGGTTAATGGAAATATAAGCTGGTATCTTGGTGCAGTAAATGCATTAAATGTGTAAAACATAAAAAAATATTTAAAATATTTTGGGGAGTAGTTTTATGTGCCTTAAAGCCTCCAGCTTGAATGTGATAAAGGCAAATTTGATCAAAAACAACATGCTTTTCAGAGTGTGCAACCTGCTGTGCTCCCCTCGCTCCTTAACTAATGGTAAAATATCTGCTTGTCCCGTCTTGTAATTAGATCAGTTTTAACCAGGTCTGCTCAGAACTGCCTGTGAAATGCCCAAATATTTCCTTTGATTTTACTGACATTATTCCAAATTTACATTGTTGTGATGTAGAGCAGAAATCTGCCCTGGAGAATGTGGAACCCCAAAGGCATTCACTAAAGCCATTTTTTAATAACAATAATAAAAAAGATGTTGAATGTCATTTGTCACTGTCTTCCATTTGCTTGTACCTAGAGGAATGCAAGAAAGCTCTCCCATTAGCTGGTAGTTCAAAACTAGTTCAAAAAGAAAGCCCAGTGCCTTCAGGAATTTCTTTCCTGCAGTGGGCTGATCTCTGCAAGTCGCTATTCAGAGTTACTTTAAATCAGCCTGTCCTTTGGCTTTGCTGGTTGCCAGAACCTGTTATCTGCAATCCTGTTTAACTGGCAACTTTAAAATGTATTTGAGGATGTTCTTTTCAAAGCACAGTGCTTTCTGAGGAGGGTTTTGCACTTTAACAAGTTGTCTCCTGATGCGGTGAACACTGACCTTCATCCTGTTTTCGGTAAAGGTAAAGCTAACATGGAAAGGCTCTGGCATTCTTTAAATGCTCCAGTTAAATATCCTTTTATGTTTCTGTGGTCAAAAATGCAGATGACATTTCAAAGTCTACCTTTTATTATTTTCTTCAAAGGGACTTGCTAAGGAGCAAAGGATTCTCTAAGCAGTTCCTTTTTCTCTGCACTCTAAAGAAGTTCAGACGTTAAGGGCTGTTCTTTTGTGATGTCACGTATTTGTATAGCACCTCTTACCTGGGGATATAAAAATAATTTGCAAATGTTAATTAAGGGTTCCGCTCCAGTCAAGTGGTAAGGCATAAACAGATTTTTTTCTGTGAATAAGTGAGTGAGGAGATGGCAGATCAGCAGTAGAGGGTCCTGGCAATGAGGCAGGTTACCTTTTCACTGACCTACTTAACCTGGCCTGACTGCTGCGTGTCTTTGCTCTCCCTTTACCTGCCTCTTTGGTCGGAACTGGTTTATGGCATAAAGAGCCCCTGTTTCATTTTGGAGTGCAGGTGCACCCATAACATAAATGGATTTATGCCTGTGGATTCATTGTGGTGTAGCTGCTGGTAGATCTGTGAGAAGGAGCAACTCTTGGGCTGGCAAAGCTCAGGCTGAGCTTTATGTCACCTTTACTGTGGGTGTGAAGGTGCTGTGCCTTCTCTCCCTCTCTGCTCTGCTGTGGTAAGATTGGCCCTGCCTGGTTCCTTTGGAGCCTGCACAGCCTTCTTTCCACTTTGGAAGGTGAGCTGGGCCACAGCGAGGACACCTTTGAGTGAGCAGCTGGAGTGAGGTGCCCTCAGCTCTGCATCTGAGGAGGGTCCTCCTTCAGCGGGCTACAAACCCCGCACCGCAGTCATGCCTCTGGTTTGTGTCCTGCCAAGGTGCTTGGTTGTAATCGTGTCTAATGAGCACTTAAAAAATGGCCCACTTACACTGCTCTGTTTTTCAGCAGACTAAGGAAAAGCTTATAAACAGCCCGTAATTAGCAGGTCGTAAATTTTGCTGAGCAATGAGGAAGGATAGTGGAGGACTGCGTTATTTAAAGGGTCTCTGCACCTCCTCGCCGCTCTGCAGCATGGGCTGCCTTAGAGAGGCTGTAGACGGGGGGGGGGGGGGGGGGGGGGGGGGGGGGGGGGGGGGGGGGGGGGGGGGGGGGGGGGGGGGGGGGGGGGGGGGGGGAAGCCAAAGCTGCAGGTTCCTGGGGTGTCAGGCTCCAAGGATGGGAAGACACGGAGCAATTCCCATCTCTGAAGAGGAAACAGGGATGAGCTCTGTGACCCAGCCCTTGCTTTTGCTGGCTTGCTATCCTGACAAAGCGGCTATTCCACAGCCCTGTCATCACTTGCATTGTGTGAAATAAGGAAGAAGACCCATAGGAGCTATGATGCCCTGGAGCATTAGGCTTGGTAAGAAAAGTTTGAGAAATTCTGGAAATGTGACAGTGATGAGGGGTGAACCTGAGAGCTGTTCCATCAGCAACTGCAGCTGTCAATCATCAGAACATGGAGCAGAAATTCATGGCTGGAAACTTGTTCCTTGGTCCTGATCATCCTCATGGATGGTTTTTGCTGGGATTTGACCTGGACACCACAATGACCTTCTCCTGCCTTCTCCCTACCAGAGACCTGGAAGGCCTGGAACAAGTTTATGTATTATCCTGGGGGAAAGGCCAAAATTCCTTCTAGGTTCACTGCCAGTTTACAGGATTGTAGGAAGATTCAATTTAGACTCTACAGATGATATCTGCAAGCAGAGTTTAAAGGTCAGGCTGGCTTGGATCTCTCTTAGTTCAGGTCCAAACCTGTGGCTCCTGTGGCCCGCTCTGGAATTCTGGGGCTGGTTGCTGTTGCAAGGTTACCCTTGGTTTTAGACCAGTGCAGGAGGAGGGAGATGGTCCAACAGCCTGGGAATTGCAGAAAATAGCACTTGGATTTTTCACATGCTCATGAGCACGATTCTGATTTTGCAGACATGTGAGTTGTATCATCCAACGTTCAGGTGATGAGTCTCAGTTTTCTGGGAGATAAATCGTTTGGTTTTCATTTTCTGCAATATCGGAACACAGATGGGCTGATGGGTTTTGTGCCTCTTCATAGATACTCTGAAAGTGGAGATGCTGACCCATCAATTGTACCTAACAGTACCATTACAGGAAAATCTCTTCTGTCAGTAACTGTTGTATCCTGGCCTAGTTTCCTCCCAGCAGCTGCACAGCATGGCACCAGCAGTGTAATTCAAGTCTAAATTTATGAATGTCTGCTAAAGTGTGAGTTGCACTCCTATGCACTGCTTGTTCTCAAACACGTTAAAGCAGTCAGAAGATAAAGAAGTGAATGGAAGGAAGGCACAGTTCTGTAATAATAATCGTGGAAAGCACATTTCTCCCTTCTAGTTGTCTGAGAAAAAACGTGTTAAAAGATTCTGAAAGAATGCTGAAAGCTTGCAGCTGTAGTACTGGCTCAGAAATCTTAGAGGGGGAATGTTCATCCCTGACAACGTCTCCTGCTTCTCACTCAGAAGGGCTGGTGGGCTCAGCTACAGCAGCAAAAGATAATCGTTTCTGTGCTCCTTCCGTATTTGGAAGTGTACTTGAAACCATCAATAACCTGGGATACAAAGACAATGAAGGGCTTCAAGTGGTAGAGAACAAAAAAAAGCTTTCCGGATACTTTTGAAAATCACAGGCATTAGCATCACAATCTCTTTACTGCCTGTTCCCATGCACTAATTATTGCTAACCTGCTTTGACAGGAACTATCTTTGACCCTTTCTGGGTGAATTCTGTCCCAGGGATCCCCCTGAGCATATTTCCTGGTGACCTCTGTAGTTGCAGTGTTAGTTCCCTACCTCAGCATTTTCTGTTTATAATGGTTTATGGCTCTCTGGTCTCTCCTTCACCCCACTCTGCTGTTTCTATACACATTTTTTCTTTTTTTTTGTTTCCTTTTTTTTTTTTTCTTTTTTTTTCTGTCCTTGCTCGGCACTGTGGCTTGCCTCTGTTGTGGGGTTTTTTTGTTGTTGTTTTTGCTGCAGTAGGGGCCCAAACAGCTGGATTTCCCCTATTCTCTCTCTTTGTATTGCTTACTTTTCCTAACACCTTAATGAGCACCACACTCCCTAGGTTTTCCTGTACAGTGTAGGGTAATTAACAGGGATTCTCCAGCATTTTCTTAAATTATACTGCCCTTAACTGTATTACTTACTGCTTTTTCTTTCTCTTTAGCATGGGTTCAAAAAAGAGAAACAAGACTTCTGTTGTGATAAGCAAATAGAGAGAGATTCAATGTGAAAGAAGCTGAAACTTGGCTGATGAGGGATGGGAGGAAAGATGGGGCCCAGAGTGGTGGTGCCTAGGAAATGTCCTTTTAACACCATGTGCTGAAATCACAGCACTCCAGTCCCCAGGGAGCTAAAATAAAAGTAATAATATGTGTTGAGGGTGAAAATATATTCTTAAGTGTCTTCCAATATACAGTCCTGTACCTGGGAAAAAGGGAGGATGAGAACAAGGCAGTATTCTCTGTTCAAAGTGATTTTTTTCCCCCTGGTTCTTCATTAATGTTTCTCAGTATTCATTCTTCTCTTTGTCTCACCCTTGCCTATGATCATATAACACTAAGAACCCACTGTAGATGAAAATACCAGAGTATTGGATGCTGGATAAGTTCAGACCCAAGGTGCAGTTTCTGCCCCAGAGGACTCACAGGACCGAGGCAACTGCTGGGCAATAGGCAGGGGCAGAGGAACAGGATGAACCTTTGGGGTGAGGAGTGGGAAAAGCTCTCAGTAATAAGGTCACAGAAAGGGTCTAGGTGAGCATGGGAGTGCTGTTTCTTAAAAGTGTTACTTGTAAAATAACTTGCAACATATGGATGCTGCCTGGGTGACTGTAACACCCACCAAAAGGAGAACAACTGACTCATGAATGTCTACCAGGAAGGCAGTGTTGGGCACTGGGAAGAGGAGAGGAACTTGTGGGAAGGGGCTGTGGTTGGGAAATGCTGAACTCCAGTTAGTTAGAAGGAATTGCTCGGTATCTGTGATGCACTGTTGGGCTGCAACGTTTTGCTTGAATAAGGGAGACAGATTCCCCTCTGTGGTTTAGACCTGAGTCATCAACAGAAACTGCTGAAGATTACCCAGAGATAAAGCACTGGGGGACACAGGGGGCATCAGTAGCATCTCACAGTGACTCTCTGTTCACTCTGCCTCCCTTGCAGGCCTGGAGAGGAAGATGAGCATCCTCCAGAAAATGTGCTGAAGGAGCAATTAAAGAAATACTGTTTCCCCTTTTCTCATAGTTTTCTTCATGTCTGTAAATCCAATTTTTTTCAGTTCTCTCTTGCAAACTTGATACTTTTCAGGTGTTCCCGTTGCCTCCTAAATGCTGTTGCTTCTGTGTTTTTCTCTTTCCTTGTGTCTCTTACCTGTTCTCTCTCTAGCATCTGCCTCTTTCCAGTCTCACTTTTCCATCTTTGAATCACTTCCTGAGAGTTTTATCCGGGTCTTTTCCCTACCTGCAGGCTGGGGTAGGTGAGGGCAGTTTTCTTTCAGCGAGAGGAATGTCTGTGGGCATGTGCCTTAACTCTCTGAAAAACAGAAGAAATTGAATTGTCGTTTGTGAGGTTCCTTAGCTCAACTGCTGCCAGGCAGTTTGCCACGTAAGGGTGTCGCAGAGAGCTGTAGTCTTAGATTTTGAGTTAGAGATGTCAGCAGTGGTTACCAGGGAAACTTCTAAAATTATGCTGGCAGTGTCTCTGCTCAAATACTGTATCAGATCTTGGGGAAATGGCATCAAGTGATAGATAGATAGGTTGGGGAAGTGTGTAAGACTCAGGGATGCTTTACCTACAAGTCAAAAAAAAATCCTTTAAGCTTCATGGTGATGCAGGGTCTCTAATTCTTCAGTCCTGAACCAGGAAAACAGCAGGAGTGAAGTAAAAAACTGTGTTTCTGTTAAAATTTCATAGAGACAATAGCTTTAACAGGTTTATATTTGTTAACCTCCATTTTGGGTTTTGTTTTTCGGTGTTAGGAAAAGAAGAGTTGCTTCTAACAGGTAATTCACAAAATTTGTAATTTATTTCTAGCAATTATCGTGAGAAGATACCCTGCACTCTGCCAGCCCAGAACCCCCAAACAAGATAAGAGTATAGACATGTATTTATGAATATTGAAATACGGAAATCAGAAAGAACATTTGAGATTAAAGCAAACGTCAGGAACTCGTAAAAGGCAAAGTTCCAATTGCACTTGAACAGGTTCTTTACCCAAACTGGCTTCTACTACTTCTCTGGCTGAGTACGTCTGAGCCTAAAGCTACTGGAGACTGGGACAATATTTTAACTACTGTTTTACCTGTCCTAGTTTTCGGTTTTGGTTACCCATTGGAGGATGGTCATTTACTGGGCTCAGTGGTCTTGGGTCTAAACTGACACAGCTGCGCTTATGTCCAAACATCTGTCCTTCCTGGAGCCATGAGTCCATTGCTCCTTGTTATCCTGTGCTTGTGCACCTACTGGGCCAAGGGGAATTTTTCTGTGGCTGGACTTGAGGTACAAATAGTATTTCCTGCATACTACATGTCTAAGTTGGACATACTTGATTTTTGTCTTCACACATACGAGTCTCTGCTTTAAAATTGTTTCACGTTATTATCTAAAATACATATTTGTGTATATAAGGCAACTTTGCTTTCAAAATACATTGTCTGGCCAGTTATTTATTATTTGATAACAAATGTTGTTGGATCAGCCTCTTGATTCAGTAACATTTGTGAGAAGTACAATTACATTTTAATACATTTTAAAAATACCCCTGGTTGCGTGGTGCTGACTGCAGTGTTGATGTATTAACAGGCTGACTTTTGCCACTTCTGTGCAAGTGCTCTGAGAGCAGAATCTGAACACATGAGGAATGTAGAGAGGAATATGGTACATACACATCTAGTGACAGATAATATTCCCAGCTTCAGAACTTGGGAACATGCCTCTGTGAGAAGCTGATTGCTGTGCTGAATTCAAACCATAATGAGTGCAAGTCATTAATCACCGTATGATTAATCAAAAGCTCGTCGTGCTCTGGATGTTATGCATGAAACAAAAAAGTGCCTTAAGTAGCAAATTCTCTTGGGGTTGTGAGGAAGTTATTCTAGCTGCTGCAGCAGGAAGAGCAGTGGTGCTGCTGCTGAGAAGAGGTGGATGGCTGCCCTGGCTGATGGTGCTGCTGTAGGAGGTAGTGGTATCATGCTTAATGTGGATGCCCTGGAATAGGAGAGTGACTTTTCTTTTAACACTTGCCAATATTTGAAGATAATATCCATTGAAAAGTATTAATAAAGGATTATTAATGCACAAAATTTTTGCATTTTAGGGGTTTTAGCATGACAGGATTTGCAGGCAGAGAATGTTCGTGCAAGTCTGGTCCTGTGGAGCTGGCAGGAGGGCGGCTCTGAAGGTGAATGCTGAGGTACAGTGAAAGTAGCTGGTTGTTGTAGGAGCAACTTCAGGAGTATGTGTTGACCTCCTGCTACCATTTCTTTCTGCTTCCTATTGTTTCACCAGGAATAAATTTTTTAGTCTCGATGTGAGAAGACGGTGTCCTGAAAACTTCAGCGTTTTGAGTCACGGCTGTGCTGAAGGGGTGTTACAGCCCTTTTTTTTTTTTTTTTTTCTTTTTGTAGCAGAAAGCTACTAATGATGCAGCAGCTCCCTTCCTGAGGAGCAGAGCTGACACACAGATCAGCAATTCCGAGAAGCTGTGGGAACATTTAATGAGATGTACAGCGGCTGAAGTGACTGCAGCCTGCTGAGCTGACAGCCTGTGGGGAAGGAGCAGCCCATCGAGCCCCTCGGGGTGCCTGGTGGTTTGCTGGGTGGGAGTAGGAAGAACTGCCCATCACTGTGGCTTCACTCCATACTTTCTTGGCCCAACATAGCCCGTGAAGTCTCCTTGCTTAGGTGTGGGGCACAGACAATGGGAGTGAATGGTCCTTTTCCCCTGAGAAGCAAAATTGCACTTCACAAAGAGAAGTGAAGAGTTTTTCCCAGCTCCCCAAAAACCCCAGAGGAGGCATAGGGGTGTTCAGCATCATGGGCATTTTTTCCTCACTCATAAAGTGTATGGTAGGTACTCATGAGCTATATTTCTGGTATACCTTTTTGCAGTGCTCCAGTGTAGACAATAAACACACAAAGCTATTTTATGGAACCTCGGAGCTCTTAATTTAAATCCTACTTTTGTTCTTTAATCTTCACAAAAATATGGAGAAAAGCTGGAAAAAAAATGTGTGTGAGAATATTATAAGATACTCCTGTTTCTTTAGGGTAATGCTTAATGATCAGTCAGTGGCTGAGTTTACATACATTAAATATTTATTTTTCTTCTGTAGAGCTGAATGGGGAAATGTGCTCACATTCCTGCCAGATCACTAATTGGGTAACTGCGGCTGCTCGGGGTGTTTCTGAAGCAGCAGTTCTAGCTGTGGTACTTGTCTCATTAAGGGTTTTACTGTTTGTATTCCAGAAGTCATGAATTCTCCAGCTGGGGTTGGGGCTTTGATAAAGTGTCATTTCTTATGCTTGAAATGTAACTTTATTGCCTCCGAGTAATGAAAATTGTCAGTTTGCCTTTTTTTTTTTTTTTTTGACATTTTTAAAGCAAAAATTTCTATTCATTTTCAGTGTTTGCAAAACCGTGATTCAGTTGAAATCAGTGGGTTTCTACTAGTCGATCTGACTGCAGAAACAAGGCTATACACACGTGGGATGTGTGTGATTACTTGCTGCTCCTCTATTTCTTTAATTTCTGTGCTCAGATTTCTGCTGTGAGGCTTTTCTCAGACCTCTTGTGTTTGTACTCAGATCAGGACCGTTCTGGCAGGCACAAAGTTGCCTTGGCTTTTCCTCAGGGGGACAACACCCAGGTGGGGACTGGCAGCACGGGAATGAATCCTTTCCAGTGCCAATCCCATTCATGTCTCACCCATCCCTGATGTATTTCTGGGGACTCCTCATCTGTGCTGGGTTGAGTTGTGCCCCAGACACAATCTCCTCCACCACTGAGGGCAGCAGGATCTGCATTTGTTAGGGAAGGTAGATTGAGGCTGTAGTAGCTGATCCTACTGAAGCTGTATTTTTAGGTCATCCCATGTACTGTCTGGGCTTTGTTTTTTCCCCCCACAGGACAAGGATTCCCTTCCAAGCTGCTTCCTTGCATACGCCCTAGGCCCAGTTGGGATGCTGGCAGCTTCATTTGTTTTGCTCTTCCCTGCTTTCCACATTCTCTCATTTATTTTTTACCAGGATAGCCGTCCTCAGGAGCTCTCTGCTGTGTCAGAGCTGAGCTGCACCATCAGTGTAGCCCAGCAGAAAGGAGCTGAGCTTGCAGAAGGTGTGCAGGGAAGGATCCTCCCGCCCAGGAGGATATATGGGCTCAGCTAATGAGTCACACATTTCCTCTTCTCAGGCGACCCATTTTAGCTCCTGTTTATTTTATGTTCTGCCCCAGCTTTGTTTTAAGAGTCTTAAATAATACCTTAACTCTTTCATCAGCTTTCAGGTGGAAAATAATATTCAAGTAGTACACGGGTGCTAAATCTCCCGCTTGTTTGCAAAAAGCCCCAAGATACTGAAGTGCTTCACTCTTCAGAGAGGAATATTTATTTATACTCTGTCACTCTTAAGTTGGCACCATTTACTGCTCTGAATGTTGTTGCATAGCCCAAATACCACTTTAAAAATGAAACTAATGTTGAGTCTTCAAAAGATTTTTCCCTAATGGAGTTTTAAATATAGATAACTGAACACAGGACCCACACAGTCTTTTTCTGATTGTTATTGTGGTGGTTTGGTTAATCTTAATTGTTTGCTTAGTTATGGCTGGCTCATTCTGTTGGCACATTAACGATATTTATACATAGAGCACCCTGAGGAGGCATCACAGCCAAAATATTTGATGTTGCAAAGGGTCAAAGCTGAAATTCTAAGAACTCAGTATAGAGTTACATTAATGAAATCCGCAGCTGATCATTTCTAAGGTCACATTGTGCAGGTTTATTATCTCTTTGTAGCCATGAGCAGTCTATTTAATGACTGCTGCTTTGGTAGGGAAGAAAAAAAAAATTCAACACAGTTTCTTTGGCACTTTCATCTTTAAAAATATTTAATATTTATGCTATCAAAGTGAAAACTTCCTTAAGGTAATGACAACTGAAATAATTCACAATATCCCTGCAAGAGGTAAGCTGTCAGACTGGTGGCCTGCTTTGGCGTTTTGCTTCTCCCTAACCTGCCCATCCCCCTGCTTCTTGCTTGATTTATCTGCCTTGAAGCTTTTATCTCATATGAATCTCTCTCCTGCCTGTAAGGTTTCATATAAAATTTTCTTTATGAAACAAACATGGTTTGTAGGCTGGGTTTGTTTTTTTTTTTTGCTACAGCTAAAACATTTTGATTTATCTGAGCCAGTGAAGCACTCCATTGATATAGTATCAGCCTTGAAAGCAAGATTTTCCTTTATAACTACATAATTACACAGAAATACTGGAGTTCATGTTCTTCCACCATGGTATTCATTTATGAAATCCTGCAATATAGGGGGCTCAGTCCTCTAAATAAAGTGAATCATATGTTGGTGCTTTGATTAGTTGGTTAGATCATTTTCAGTGTGGTAAGATCCATATAGAGGAAATCCAGTCTCAGTGTGTTCTGTTTCAGAATAACCTACTGAATCAATAGTTTCTATAAATAGCTTTAAAGCTAAAGCACACATTCATGGATCTACTCTCATTAGCCAGGGGCTTTTAATGCCTAAATAATGAAATAAGTGTCACTTAAAGTGATTTTTTTGAGTAGAGACTGATCTCAGTGCAGGTGCCTACAGAAAAGTTGTGAGCTGTTGGTGCAAAGATATTTTTTTTTCTCTCTTCAGATATTAAATACATTCTCTGAGCTTGAGTAGTTGATTTATTTTGGTGGAATCTGGTGATTTTATGCTGATTTATGTATTTAAATGTAATGTTACCTGATGGAACAGACAGATTTACCATTGCTTTACACCCATAGATGAATAGATAGAGATATGTAATACAAAATGAACAAATAATGGCTTAACACAGTGTTGATCACTGGAAAATTATACATGAAACCCTGGAAACCTCCAGATGGAATATTGGAGGGCAGAGATCAAAGTTGTCCTCAGCTCTGTCGTGGTTTCCAAGTGCCAACAAGGCCAGTTTTACAGTAGCTAAGACAGTAACTCCACTGCAAACCAGTGCAAGGTGCAATGTGATTGTTTTTACTGTTTGAATGAACCAGAGAAACACTCCTTTCAAAGGGCTTTAACTTCTGAATGCTTGGTTTTTGTTTGTTGTTGGGTTTTTTTTGGTTGGGTTTTGGTGGGGTTTTTGTTTGTTTGTTTGTTTTAGAATTTCAGTCCTTTATTTGATGAAGCCCATGGATATCATGCCCAGCTTCAGCTTGCATTACAGGAACTGTTTGACAAGGCAGTGGAGTTAACACAAAATGCAGGTTGTAGCGAGTTTACAAAATCTGGGCAGTAAGTGATATTTCAGCCCCTGTGGCAGCATTGCCAGTGGGGACAGGTACCATTTATTAAGAGTTTGGACCAGTAAATACAGAAATAAAGGAGATCTAAGGCCAGCCAGTCTTCTTCCCTTTATCAACTTGCCTATCACTCCTCTATAAAATTTCACATTGAAGAAAAAGCAAGAACTGAAGAGCCCCATGACGTCTTATATTTGAGCAATGTGCACTTGGACAAGTGTTCACAGGGAGCATCCTAAACCTTTCCCAAACGGAATAGCTTTCCTTTCTTTTTCCTAGAAATATTTACCACTTAATATGCTTGTTGTTTTGGGGGAAAAACGTAGTTTTATTCTGCTTGGCTTTCAGAAAAGGTAATACTTACAGTAGATTAAATCCACTTTTTCCTCCTTTTGTTATTTTAAAGCTTCATCAGGAAATGTTAACGCTTAATGGTTTTGCCTGTTTCTTCAGAGGTCAGAAGGAAATGTATTTCCTTCTGCTCTATTTTTAGAACTTATTTTTGTATCCCCTGTGTATTATCTCAAGTTATGGCGGATAATTTTCATTCTGTTTTTGGCTTATGCTCTTCCTGTAAGCAATGTTCTGTGCTGCACATTGCTCTGTAATCTTCTTAAGTCATCATTTCACTTGCACTGTAAATAGAAATCCATTTGTGTAATTAATGATTTTGTTATTACAGGAACATTTTTTTTTTCTCTCTTTAATTTAATTTCTCTTATGCTTAGCTGTCAAACATGCCATCTTTAGCCCAGAGCTATCCAGCACAGTGTGTTTAGGGGCCTGTTCCTTGTTGAAGAAAAAGCTGAGGCTTTCAGGTAAGAAACTGCATTTCTGACCTCGTAATTATGAGAAAGACTCTTCTAAAAGTGGAAATCAAACAACTGAGCAACAGTGTTTGCCCAAGTCAACATCTCTGAATGAGCATGAGCTTCCCAACCTCATTACTTCTATTTAGGAGTCAATCCCAAATCTAATGTGTAGGCCAGCAATCTATTAAATCTCTTCTTAAAAGTGTAGGAAAGTGTTGAGACACAAAGCTCAAAAATGAAGGGGAGGATGCAGAGGGAATCAGTGACTGCCTCATGAAAGAGAAGATGTGAAAGAGACTACAGGAAACAAACAGTAATGATAGCACTGATCCCAAAAAGAAGCAGATCTTAAAAAAAGAAATTGATTATGCTGAACGTAAGAACACAACAATGGAAAACTGACACCCTCAGGATGGGCTCAAAATTGAGAAAGTATCTCTGAAGGGTTGTTTATGTTTGACTTTCAGTCTTCATGTCAGTCTTTTCCTGGCAAGAGAATGTTTTTTTGCTGCTAGCAAATGACCCTGTAGCTTTGTCAGTTCTTACTGTGGCACATAGACTTTCACCAAACACAGAATCGCTGTCTTTGACAGAATAACCTACCTGCACTATTTAATAAGAGGAAAAAAGCACAGTCTCCACCTCAAGCTTTTTTCTTTATAACTTTAGCCATAAAACAATCTAGAATATCCCTAAATTAAGGTGGGAAAAGATGAAAGTAATTCCAGCTTTACTCTAGAACTGTTCATTGCTAGGCTTTCATTTCCAGCAAGATGGGAAAATTCTCCTTACTCGTTTTTAAACAGGAAAGTGGTTTCAGGAAATAAAATTTTGAATTCTCTGCCGGCTGTAAGGAAAAGGTATCTGTGGTTTTCTCTTGTGTTGGTCCCAGAACTGATTGAAATGCATGCATTTATCTGTGCATTGATATTTAATTTCTTTAGAGTCCCCTTACCTGAATTTAATATTTTGTATTAAAAAGGAATTACCCCCAACCCTTCATTATAATGAAAAACCAGAAACCGAGAGATGTCAGACACTGAGGTAACCATATTCTTTTATGACCCTGTCTTGCCCTTTACAAAAGCCAGCTTAAGTTGGTTAGAAATGCCTGTGATTGCTCATCTTTTCTAGTCATTACTTCCTGCATACGCATAGCAGAAGAAAAGTCTTGTGCCGAAGAAGATTAATGAAAATCTACATTACACTTCATTCAAAGCATCTGCCTGCTTTGGAAGTCATGCACTGGCACACATACTAATTAGAGCAGAACAAAATGTGCCTTTTTTTTTATTCTTTTGGGGAAGAAATTGAAAACCAAGAATCTATTTTCTTCCTAATTTTTTTAAATGGTCACACCAGCTGTGCACATTAAATATCTCATCTTCAGTGTGCATTTTTTAACTGAGACTGCTGCAGGGGTTAAATTAATAATTCCACTTTCTCCAGAAAAGCACAGCATAACAATCATCCTTGAAAAAGGAGAAATCTGCTTTTCTACAAATGAAAAAGTCAAAATGATCACTAAAAATGTGTCTGCACCCTGGAATCCACTGATGCTCGTGCGTGTAGTGCTATATACTGGCTGCTGACTAAGGGGGAAGACAGATGGTATATTATGACTAATTTTTATGGTGGGAATAAAGCACAGGTAATAGTATGCCTATTAACAGAGAGGACTGTTGAGGAATTTCCTGAAATTGTGGAATGAAATGTGCAGTAATACATGCTCATTCTAACCAGATTTTCTTGCCTCCTGCCTGGGAGGGAACAAACGGAGAGGAAGGTGGCTGAGTCGAGCAGGAAGCGAAGGTGTTCTGCCAGTGCTGGTGTTGCACTGGGACAAACATTCCTGGTCCCTTTTTCTTGCCTGTTGGTTGCACATTCATCTCAGAGACAGCTTGAATCCAGCATCTCAACCCTACGTGTGTTCCTGGACATGGCCTTGCCTTTGGCCCTGGGAAATCTTTTGCTACAGGGACCAGGATCCAGGAGGGGCAGGTGAGTTGTTGTTAATGGAGAATTCCCACGGGGAAGTCAGCAGGGTCCCTTTGAATTTAGAATATCATCCAGTTATCCTGTCAGGTAGGAATTGTCAATAGTCATCAAGGAAAGGATTGCATGTGATAGAGAAGCAAGAGCTGATTCTAGGCAGTCAGTTTAGCATTCAGGAGAAGATTTTGTAAAAAATAATTGACCACCAAATGTATATATTAAAAATAAAAATAAAATTAATAAAAAACCCATCGAAGAAGTAACATCATTGCACTCCCAGATATCCACTTCCAGAAGATGGATGTGCTTGAAAGAAAGAAAACTATAGAGCTCTTCATCTAGCTTGCTGCATGACAGAATAACATCCTTCAGTCTGTCAAGTTTTTGCCATCAAAAGGCTATGAAATTCAAAAAAAAATGTGTTCTTTATACATTATTCAGTGTAGCTTTCCAGTTGCATACTTTGTAAATAGTATTTTTAGGGGTTTGGAAATGACAAGAAGACAGGGGCTGGCCAGTTTTCATTAGATTAGCTTACAATTTTTAGCAGAACACAAAGTAATTCTGCAGTGCTATAGAAAATAAGATAATGCATGAGGGACACAATCACACACTTTTCCTAAGTGTATGGCTACAGAAAAAGACCCTTCTGTCAGTGAAATGTAGTTCGAGTGAAAAATCAGAGTACATGTGGCTCCAGTTCTGTATGTAAATCGCCTTCCCACACACTCTCAGTATTAGTGCTTTGGTGACAAGCAAAGAATGTAATTCTGTTTTGAGCTTTTTATCTGATGATAAGTCTCTGTTCTCCCTGCTCCCTAACTTGTCACCATTGTGGTGAGATCAATTGCATCTGAAGTGCTTCAAGTTGTAAGATATTCATAGATTATCATTAAAATTCCTTATTTTCCTCCATTAATATTTTTAAAGTAACTCCCTAAGGTTTTGGGTTCCCCCTTGGTGTTAAAGCTAATTTTCAAGGACTTGTTTTAATAAATTGTCAGAAATATTTACTTAACATTAATTTTCTTGTCCAAAGGAGGTTGTTGCTCTTCTCCAATTCTATTGAAATTGCACACTCAAGGAGATCCAGCAGACAGTGTTACACTTCAGTAAATTGGCCTGCAAGATTTTACATGAAGAGCTGGAATTGATTCCACCTCAAAAATTCATGACACAGATATCTGTCTTCAGCTTAGAAAACCTGGACCCGGAAAATAAAAGCCTGAGAGCTTGGGTTGTCCATCTTAGTGCAGTTAAGTCAGAGAAAAGTTAATATTGATAACCAGGAAGGAGTTGTGGGGAAGAGGAGTAAATGCCAGGGAATGTCAGAAGGTATTTGAGGTAGAACAAATTGTAACACTGGCTCGAGTGCTGATAAATAGCCACATGCCCCAAGGCTGGAAATTAGACGGTTTTTAATGATTAAAACACTTTGCTTTGCAAATGGATTTGTAATGGCAGCAGCAAGAGCAAACTACCCTGGCAGATTTCAGACTGGCTGATGGTGAATTGACATTGAGAATGTTAAGGCATTTCTCCTGCAGTTGCAGACAGCTTAGGCTCAGGGATCCAACAGCCCTGCTCAGTCCTCAGTTTCCAGAAGCTTTGGATCTCATGGAACTGTCAAAAATCAGCTTTGTGCTGGAGGAGGCAGGTTCTGAATTTTGGTCATGTGGTATTTACAGAGTTAAGGTTCTGTCAAAAACTGTCTGCTGTCTTACAGAATAAAGGGGGAAAGAAGGAAAAAAAGGTTTGTTTTTTTTTTGTAACTGCCAACACAAGAATTTTAAAATGTTTGTTTTGTTTATAACTGCCAACACAAGAATTTTTAAATTATGCTAAAATAATTTATAACTTCCTTCAGCATGTCTTCATTTCCTCAGCTGCCATTTCCCTCCAATACAAATAAACTGTCCCCAGTAACCCTGCTGGTAACCAGCACTATGGTGATGTGTGATCAAAGTATATTTAAGTGTAAAAAGAGAGATGCCTGACTGATACATGTTCAGGTGGAAGTTCAGTGCTTCTTTTAGTGGTGCTCAAGCATTTGAAGAAAGAAACTGCACTGAAAGGCTGGCTTTCCAACAGCATCTTTGACTGCTGTATTGCTTGCGTGGGCTTGCAGGCAGCCATTCTCTCAGGATGAAAAATTAGATTTTATTGTGTTTAGAAAGAGACACTTAAAAGGCTCTTTGGAGTGAAGTGAGGAATTAGCCTCTCCCCTTTCCCCCCCCTCCCCCCACTGTGTCATGAGACACAATGAAGTTTATGAATAAACAAGTTCAGCATCAAATTGAAAACCACTGCACAGTCAAAAAAAAGAGCAAAGCAGGAGTTTCTTGATCAGGGTCAGTCATGAGGTCTAGAAATGTAAGAATGGGTTACTTTATCAATGTGCACTGTTTATAATGGTAATGAGTAAAGAAGTTCTGGGAACGGGCTGACAAAGAGTCTTCCTTCAGAACTGGAAAGCAGCATCCTGTCACAGCAGGTGCAGGATGAGAGAGAGAGTGTGTCCTGGTCTGAACACAGATATTATCTCCTATATTAAACTCTCACATTGCAGTGGGGAAAGGAACACAAGGAGTACCACAGAAGTGCCTGATAGTAAATGAGCCGAGAAACCATTTAGCAGAACTAAGACTGGCATAGAGTGTAGATAATGCTAATAATGTGCATTAGGTTGTGCTCTCATCTCTATCCTCTTTTTATTTTGATCTTTATAAGCAAATTCCTAAAATTCCTATCACTTCATTGTCTCTTACGCTAAATCTGTTATTCAACTGGTCTCATACACCCTTGATTCTTTCTGATGTATTAAGATGACTTGGCATACTGTCACATAACAATGTTGAGAAGCTGGAGATATAAAAAAAGTATTTCCTTTCTAAAAGGTGGGGGGTTTTTTGTCTTTTTTTTTTTGTTGTTTTTGTTGCTGGTTTTGTTTGGTTGGTGGCTATTGTTCACTTTTCTCTTTCACTTCCTTGTGATTCTGGGGTTGAGAGCAGGCAGAGGCCAAGCTGTAGGTGCAAGAGGACACATCTCTCAATTCATGTTCCAATTTGCATATCAAAGAGCAACTGAGGTTTGGACCCTTTGGGTTCCTTAGCACTGCCCAGGATGAGCAGTGTTCAAGCCATGCACTTGATTTCAGAACAGACTGAAGCTGCTGTAACTCAGAAAACAAATGTGTTTGCTAAAACCTGCTCCAGTGTGTCAGGCAAAGACAGCCTAGAATTAGACAAATCTGAAGAATTTAGGCCTGTAAACCCGCAGGAGGCTGCTTAGGATAACAAGTAAATCCAGATTTAAATATTTAAACTTTTAAGTATCAAAAAATTAATGCATCCTTTTGAAGCCCTGTAAATCTGTTTGTCAGCCTGTGTGTAAGGTAAGGACAGGTAAGTTGTACCGTCACATTTCCTCTGCACTTTTACTGAAGTATTTCACTTCTGTCAAAATCAATTGCTGAACCTTTGTGAAGTGTTTATTTAATTGTCTCAGTTACTGATGAAAATTCATATAAAATTCCTCTCCTCACTAGAAAGGCAATCTGGGAGAAAACCAAGGGTGCTCTTAGTTTCTGCATATTTAAGAAATGCTCAAAAGAGAAAAGCCTGTAGGAATTATTAAAAGATATGGTTTTAACTGTGAAATAACAGGAATATGTCAAGCTTGCTTAGTGAAGAAATGCTGGGAGTGTAACTGTGGAAACATTAACACAGATGAGTCTCTGTGTTTCATACATAGACAGTTGTTTTTGGAGAAAACAAGTTCTGGTAGAGCTCTTCACTGGAAACACCGTGTTTGGATGAATCATTGTATTTCCTGGTGTCCTTTCTTATAAGCTGTGGACTTAAATAAAAACGAGCTGATCTGGCTTTGGCTAAAGGCAGGAGAGTGGTCAGAAATCTAATTCTACTCCAGAAAGGGACATTGCCCTTCAGCTTCAAGTTTGGCCTCAAATTCTCACATTTATTAATGTGTAAGTGGGCAGTGCAGGCGTAAACTATTATTTATTGGGTTGTTTTTTTGTTTGTTTGTTTTTTTTTAATTTAAATAATGGTCTAAATGCTACTGTAAGGCTTAAATCTGAGAAAGAATTGGTCACCTCGTAGTGTAGTCAAATAATGCAATGACTGGGAGAGCCTAGTCCCTTCTGATTTAATAAAATAATGCTATGTCTGGAAGAAGGTGTAAAATTACTTCCTATTTATCCACACCCCTGCTGAGACTAAAATTAACCTAAAAAGATGCTTAATGGCACCCACTAAGCCATCATATTAATTACACAGCTTTATAACGTTTTACTTTCTGGGAAAGAACATTTTCTTTTATGTTGCATGATTTCTTTTCTTTGATACTGTAGAAATTACATGTACTAATAACTCTTATGTCACTAGTGACTTCCAACATTTTTTTGGGGGGGAAACAGCTCCCACACTGTTCTTGGCTGTATATATATATGTAAATGTATCTTTTCATGAAAGTGGTGCTGGCAAAACATCTCCTGCCATCACAGCCACTGACAGCTGAGGCAGCCTGGAAATGCCAGTTAATTTGGCCATTACAAATTTTATAGTAAATTTGGTCTCCTTTTCAGTGGAGATGCAGGGATAAATTGAAAGAGAGAGGAAAAGGCTGGCTGGTGGAGGACGTGATCAGGGTCTGCTCATAATAATTCAAGCATGGAAAAAGCATCCAACAAAGTGTAGGGATAAAATATGCTGAAGATGATGGGTGGCAGTTAATATTAAACCTGTGCTTGTGTTTTAGTTTCTTTCAGTATGAGGATTCCACAGGTAGCAAGCAGTACAGCCTCCCTGGAGCTTGCAGGGCAGAGAGGCACCAGAGGAGCAGAGGATAATAACCAGGTCTCTTGTTTCATAGTCCCATATTTACATTAGCAATCTTCCTCTTGTGTGCCATGGTGACACCAGTGCTGCTCTAAATGCGTGAGGAAAAATGAGATTTGTGACGGGGAGGTAAAGCTAAGCAGAGGATTGTACCGACGTGGATGGGCTGGGTAAGAATCTGCACAGGTACAGGAACATTTGCAGGGATCTGGTTCCCTGTTTTTAGCATTAGATTTTAAATGGGATGGACAAACCTGGCTGTGGAAAGGTTTCAATTTACTTTCTCTCTCTACACATATATACTTGAAAATTGATGATTTTCTTCGTGAGGAAAGATGCTATACATATTTGTGTTTCCAGATTTTTCCTGGTACAAATCCCCTTGTGCTTCCTTTGAGCCATTTCAGTAATGCCCATGGCTGTGGATATGCCTTTGACAGAAGCCTGACACCTTTTGCTTACATGGCCACATCTTTCCTAGAAACTTTTATCTCTTTTTTTTTCCTGATTTGCTTCCTACAAATAAGTAAAAAGTAATTTCTTTTTTTAATTTTTTTTTTTTTACTTTGTTGCTCACAATTAGCCCATTATTTTTTTACACTCAGCTCTTAAATCTATCACAATTTTATTTGAAAGTGGAATTTACCTGAGGGGATGGACTCCATACTTCCATGCCTTCATGGCAGCCTTCTCCTATCAAAGGGTGTAAGAGGCTCATGGTGTCAGACTGGATTCAGGGAAAATGTCCAGGTCAGCCTAAGAAACAGAGCTGGGCAGTGAGAAGGACCACGGCTGTCCATCCACCTGGGCACAAAGGGATGATTCTGAGTCAGTACATGATTACAAGAGGAAAACCTTACTCAAAATAGTAATCCTCAGGTTCTTGCCCGTGCCAGCACGAGGAATCCCTTTCAGAAACAATGCTATGCATTCCTAGAGGTAGCACAACCATCTGTGCACATTCTTGGAATTCAGTCCCTGGAGTACGGCTGAGGCTTTCAGCATAAAGGAAATAGCAAGTCTGATTTAGGGAAGAAACCAGAAGAAACAGCTACTGATAAGTAGTTGTTGAAAGCAAAGGCCAGGATCCCATGCCACTTGTCATGTTGAATTATTGACCAGATTTTCGTCAGAAGGATTTGGATCATTTTGGAAAGCAATGCAGGAACATCTTGAGTTGAGATAACAAATGATCGAAATCCCTGTATTAAAAAACTACTCATCTGCAGTTACTGAGTCACTCCTGCCCACCCTAAACCCCTTTCCTTAGCTTCAGTCCCCAAAACTGGAGCACTGTAAACTTGGAGAAAAATATCACATTTCTCTACTTATATTAAAAAACCCCACACATTAACTTTTCAGAAATGATGAACGGTTGAATTCACACTAATTGTCTGTTACATCATAACTTGCATTTACAGATTCCCACTGTGACACAAAAGCTGAAAGTATTTTTCCTTCGGCTGGTTAATGTATTCAGAGTCTTTTAACTATGGCTGAAAGTGATGAAAACATGTCATTTTTCTGACATGTATTCTCAACCAAGAACTCTTTACTTGTCTTTTGCAAGTACAATAGACCGTCTATAATAACATCTCTGCTCTAGCTGTGGTATTTTTGAAGCAGATGCTCATGTTAGTCATCAACTCTTGCACATATTAATATGCCTTAGATAGACCAATATATCATTGGAGGCAGTGAGAGTTTCGATGGCATAGGTACACTCAAGACATGAGCTACAGCTGCATTATCCAGCCCCTTGTGTTGAGATCTGTGGCCAAGGCAGAATGTAAAATACTAACAGAAAATGTAGCAAAAGGAAATTGAAAATTTATCTAAAGCATATTTGTAGTAACACTCATGGTGCATTTGGGAATGACCACCATCCGAACTTCGGTTTCTCCAGGCTGTGAAATTTGTTCTGAGGAATTAACGTTTTTAATTTTTTTTTTCTTTTTTTCTTTTCTGGACAGAAATTAGGTTTTACCTTCTTTTGTTTTGTTTAAGTATAATTGGAAACAAACAACAAAAGCAGGACTTACCAGAAATTGTTATTTTGTGTGTGATTTCAAACCCTTACATTACATTTTTATAGCAGTTTATAAGGTCATCTGGAGCACTTACATATTATAAAATTACTTATTTGGGTACTGGCATTGAGAATGAGCAAAATATAAAGATAAATAGCAATGCATTTGTACACCAGCAAACAAATCGTATAAAATTGCATAAAAGCAAAACACTGTTGTAATGCCACCTCTCCCTTCTTTTAAGCTTGACAGCCCACACTTGTGCTCTGGATTTACAGATGCTGCTGGATTCCAGCTGCCCCGTGACCTTGTTCTTCAAACACTGCCCAGCATCCTCCTCACTGCTGAGCTCCCTGGGCCCTGTCAGGACAATCCTTCATCCAAACTTGAAGCAAAACCTCTGTGCGCCCATTAAAATGCCCCAGGTACACGAATACTGAGATGGTGTTGGTGAAACAGTGGGAAGTGCCTACAAAGAAAGTTTATCACTGCAGCAGAGACAATTGCTCTTGGAGCATTTTTCTGGCCCGGGTAGCTTCAGGTCAGTTGTGGTTATGGGTGGCCAAACCTTAGCCTTAGTGTATTTTCAATTATTTGCCTCAGAAATAGAGCTGCATATGATGTACATGGAAGGGAACTAGTTTAGTCCCTGTATGGTAAAATGATTATTTCAGGTATTGTCACTTTATCTTTCTCCTGTGAGCATGGATTTACATATCTACAGAAAGAGCAGTGGAGAATTATTATTTCTAGAAACATTCACCTTTGAGCTGAAACCGCAGTGAGATGATTAAATTCATCTTAAAGCAGGGTTTTTCAGAGAGTAAGCTGACAGAATGGAAAGGGTTGACTACAGGGCTACAGAAATGATTCAAGGTTTGGAAAACCTGCCACGTATTTAGAGGCTTGATTAGCTTACTCTTCTCTAAGAGAAAATTACCAAGTGATATGATCAGCCTACAAATACTTATTTTGTCATTCCTAGTGACAGCTCCTTTCTCTCTTACACAAAAGCATAACAATATCCAGCCAAACTACTCAATGCTTAAAAATAAGAAACAATATTTCTAATTAGACAGATAGAAGGATAACTGGCCAAGAGCAGAATGGATACTTGAAATCTTTAATTCAAGACCATTGATCTCCTTGGAGGAGGAACTCGGCTCAACCACAGCTAAAGGACATTCACCACCAAGGGTATCCAAAAGATCAGTCTGAAAGGAAGGAGTTTGATGACAACAATTCTCTCTGCCCTTGTAATCTGTGGCTGTGTATAAGGGAGATAGATAGGTAGTAGAGAACGGAGCTTATTTGGAATAGACACTATTTTACAGCCTACTAAAGACTTCAAGGCCAAAGTGAATACCATAATAATGGCAATTAAGGTAGAGCTGGCAATCTTTCCAGGTTAGGCTTTAGAGTTAATCATGTAAAGGTCATTATTAATGCCACTCAAGCACAGCAGAGGCTGAGAAACCACCTCTAACCCACCTCTGACAAAAATGGGTTGCAAGTCTTACCTTTCTCCCTCGTCAATTATAAAGGTGTTCTATATATCTGGTTTTTGTAAGCTGCACGGTTGTGGTGGTTTTTTTTTCCCCCAAAGAATGGCTGCTTTAGAAAATAAGACCCATTCCCAGAGATCTAAAATATTTCGCTGGAATTTCAGGTGTACAAATAGAATTTACTTGAAACTGTATCAATTAAAAAATATGGTATAGCGAAGTTCATTTAACTTTTACTTCAGAAAAGTAAATAAACACTCAAGTGAGATAAATAAATACTGGCTGAGTAGGCAGGAAGACAGAGAAAGAAAAAATAATTTTGGAAGAATGAGTAGATAAAACATGAAATATAGCATAAAATATGATTGTTTAAAAAAAGGAAGCCAATTATAATTCTGTTTTGAAATACAAATCTTGCAATCTGATTCACAGATCTGCTGCCCTCTGTTCAATGCAGCTTGCAAAATCCTTGATGAAAAGAAATATTTTCTTCATCCCTTATAGAGAAGCCGTTTCTATTCAGATACACAGCAAAAGTTCTAATTATTAAACCTTTTCCCTCTTAGTTTGTGCTCCTGTTGCATAATTTTCTGCCCCTCAGTAGCCCTTCACCTTTTCTCCATAATTAGGAAGCAGACACTGTTTGAATTTGTTGGCAGAGCAGGACCTGCATTGTCGGGGGTTGAGTCTCTTGCAGGGGATGAGATCTCTGCTGTGCCTCCACAAGGAACACGCTGCCAATTATTTCTAGGGAAGTGCCAACTTCCAGTAAACATCTCTCTTTTAATTGTGACAGACTTAGCTGGGAGAGTGAAATAAGAAATCTTACAGAAAGAGGGAGCTGACCAAATTATTGAAGGAGAAATCGCTCCTGCCAGGTGCTGAGAAATTTGGTGACAACGCAAAAATCTCGAAACCCTGGAAGGTTTTATGCATCTCCTGAATAATAATATTTTGCATTTTTAGAGCATTTCATGTCTTCAAGTTGCAGAACAGATGTTGCTTAATTCTCCTAATGGTTCTGTGAAGCAGGTCAGCATTATCTCAGCTTTACAGATGGGCAAGGAGCACAGAGAGGTTGAATGACTTGTCTCGGTCCAGGGTGTGAATCAATGTCAGAACCAGGAATAGGATTCAGAAGTGCTTGGGAGTACATGCACAGGCTGAAACCACTCAACCACACTGTACTCATCCTAAGAAATGGAAATTAATTTTTAATATTCCCGTTTCTAAAGCGAGATTTTGGATTTCAGAAAAATTAAATATTTATTTCATTATGTATGACTTCATAAGCCCTATAATTTATGCCAGATAGATTTACTGGCTTTATTTGTCCATGATATAGTTATATAGTCCTTGTTGATCTGATGGATTTTTAGTAATGTATCCATCTGCTCAAAGAAACAGCATTCCTTGCCTCTTGTGTACTTAGGAACAGACTTGAGTGATATGCACATAAAAATCCCATGGAGCTACAATATTAAAATGAAGGGATTATCCTTCAGGTAAATACATAAAAAAAAGCAGGTTAAATATACTAAATTAATTTGCAACTACTTCAGTTTTCTAAGCAAATTTAATCCTCTGATATCTATCAGTCCGACAGCATCACAGTCCTCTATTTACTTAAAATATTGAGTATTTAAACTGCTGATATGCAGTAATGATACCAGCAGATTGAAAAGAGTTTGCAAACATTAATCATATTGCCTTTAGGAAGCAAAAAACCCACCCAGTGCCTCTGGCTGGATGGTCATTCAAACTTATGTGCAGGCTGGTGGCTGACACTGCTTGGGAAAGAGAACACTCAGGACCGAGACAGCTACTTAAGAGAGGTTTTCCTTTAATCCCAGCAATCTCCTTTTGCTTCAGAACCTCATGAATTACTTTACTGCTGTTACTGTGGTACTGAAGACTCTGCAGCCCTGGCATCACCACAGATGTAAGTTTAACATTCCAGTCCTTCTGCCCTGGTCAGCCTCAAAATTAATTTCCTTCCGTAACTCAGGTTTTTTTACAAATCAAAAGTATCCCTTCCCAAAGCCACATGACTCTTACTTTCCCTATGTAGAAACAAGTCTCAACATCCTTGCCCAACAAGTCAAAGACTCCTCTTGTTTCATAGGCCAGTCTTGGGCCCTCAACATTTTATTTCCTTGGTGAAAACCAGATTAAACTGCACCTTTGTTTGTGTGACCAGTACAGGAAACTGTGAAATCTGTGACATTGAACATAGAAAGTCTAAACAGTATCCTGACCTTTTCCACAATTGCATTTTCAGCTAAGGTGAAAAAACAAATTAAGCACTATTATATTTTTCGTTCCTGCATTATTATGTTCATGATAAATCTGGGGAATCTTACAGGTGCATTCAGCCAGAAAGTCAAAAAGAGGGTCTCGTTGAGTATTTTTGAATAAATGTGTCCTTTAAAGGTTAAGTATGAAAGAAAGGATGTAACATTTTTGTTCAATTACACTAATGTTTTAAAGACAGCATTACTGTCATAGAGTTCTCAGGAAAGACAAGGATGGAGGGAGGGGGAGGAATCTGCTTTACATAAATACAGGAAAAAAGACAACAGCACGAAGAGTGAATGGACTAAACTGTGAATGGTTTTATTGCTTGTGGTCCTGCTTTTGCTTCTTCTTTCCCTTTCAGTCCCAAATTAGACTTTGTCCATCTGGGAGCACACTCATTCCCCTCCCCTGCTTGCCAATTTTCTGCTTCTCATTGCAAGGATCAGAACTAATTACCGAGGCAAGAGATTCTCAGCTGTTTCCCTCCCCTGACCTCCCGTCGGTGCTCTGTTCCTCTCCAGACAGCCTAAGCACACACACAGGCAAGGATTTGGCCAGCAGTGCTGCCAAAAGGAGAAGAGTTTAAAAGAGAGAAAAGCAATGCAGATGGCTAAGAACCACCTGTCAAGGATTCCCAGGGTGCAGACAGATTAGTGATGCTATTTACGGTTGCAAGAGATGCAACTCTGTTCTCCACAGTGCTCCATGGGAGCAAGACACTCCTCCAGGAGTGGTAAGAAAGGTAGTTCCCCTTTTCCTTCACCTGTTAGATGGCAGACAGAGGGGGGAGACATTTAAAGCCAAAAAGCTGGAAAAATCAAGCTCTTTATGGGAGGCAATATTTTACTCACTTCACATGAACTTCTATTTCTCTAAAGTTAGATATAATTATTTCCTTTGTGTTGTAGTATAGATGAAAGGCCATCCTATTGTAGCTGTTTTGACAGTCATATCTTTCTTGTTTATAGTACAATTTGACTGACAATAAGCCAGGGAACTGTGATTTGAACTGCTCATTGTAACTGGCCTGACAGTAATCTTTTCCTCACTTATAGTGTAGATTGATTGACAGTAATTCAGGGGATTGGCAGCTGGTTAGGGTTTTTTTTTTCCTTTGAATTCATATTTCTATCTAAGACAAGACATCTCTTCCTAAATAGTTTGGCAGATAATTTGTACAGAATTCTAGAAGGGTGGTATTCCTCAGCATCCTTCTTAAAATAATATTGTTCTTTGGCTTTGTACCAATTCCACTTTTAAGGTGATGGCTTTCTTTCTTTCTCTTCTGCCAGTTGTGTCTCTCTGTATTTCATCAGTGTTACTAAAGCATTGTGAAATTACTGTTTATATGCTAGTAACTGTTCTACGTGCTCTTGGCAATTTTTCTTCTTAACAAGTACGAGAAAAGCCATTATCTGCTTTGCAAAAGCAATGTACGTGCACTATAATTGGGAGGTTTGGGGAATTCTTTTCGGTGGTTGCTGCTTGTGTAGTCAGTCACTTTCAGGATATTTTCTTTATTTTTACAGAGAAGGAATTCTGACACTCACCATGCTGTTGATAAGTACCATCTCTGCAGAAATACACTTTCTCTGATGCTTGGCACACGCTGCTGCCTTCCACTAGTGAGTCCCGAAGCCAAAGCCAGCACAGTTTGTGGTGATATAATAGCAAGGGGGTAGTTTGCAGTGACCTTCTTCCAAACTTGGCCAGGAATCAATGTCAAAGTGGTCCATGAAACATACCCTGTGCAGTGGAATAACAACCTGTCAGGATGCCTAATGCACCTGTACCTTCCCTGCAATGTCCAAAGGCAGAGGGAAGTGAGAGAAGGGAAAACAGATATCCTAAAATGCATTTTTATTTAGAAAACAAAACCAACCAACCAACCAAAAAAAACCCAACCCAGACCAACAAACACATATTTGCATGTTTCTTCTGCTGTGCAGTTTCAGTCTGTTCTTTAGGTGCTCTCAATTGGATACACTCCATGAGAGCAGCCACTGTGGAGGAAGGGCAAGGGAGAAGGGTTCATGGGCAGGAAATCAATAATGGTGCAATTCCCAGGATGAGGCAGCAGATTCTGCAGCCACTTATAAGTCCATTATTCACATCAGTTCTGGTGTCCCTGGTTATAAAGGACATATTCTTCATACCCCCTACACACCCACACAAGATGTGTTTAATACAGCTACAGAGAAAGGCTAGTTTATATTTTTGTAGAGCACCCAGGAATTTTTTAACTGGAGGGATATGATCTTTCATAGTTTGAATGTCCCACTTTCACATGCAAATATTTTGCACACAAATACTGGAAGGATTTTCTCTAGTCACTAAGTAAATATTCTGCTCAGAAATAGTTTCAGAGTTTTTCATAAAGAATCCAGTCAGTTCATCACTTAAATGTGCTTGAGGGACTGAAAATTGAACAAGCAAAAGCATAAATTGCTCTTGAACTACCGAGGAACAAAAAGTAGACCAGGTATGTTTGTGTCTACGCTTGTTACTAAAGGATGAAAGGGCGAAGAAAAACTTTAAATTGGTACTGGAAAGACATTAGATTGCAGAATTCTGATGCAAAAAAATTCAGTAGAACTAGAAGCCTGAAATGAGAGCTAAAGGCATTAAGCCAGGGGATTGAAATGTAAAGTTTGTTCACGCTGGAGAGAAAAATATTTATTCCTTATTTTCTATTCCAAATAAATTTCTTCCTTGTGCTGTAATCTCATGCTGCTGTTTATCTCAACCTGTGACTTTGCTTATTCCCTCTTCTCTTCTAAAAATCATGAAGCCAGTGGTGCATTTAATCAGCCTCTTTCCTAGACGATGCCAAATAGGGAGCACATTCCCATCAAACACTTGAGCTGGTGAATTCCCCCAGTTAAACACCACCATTTTGAACAGGGAAGATTAACACAATAAGAAAAATCAAAGGGAACAGAATTAAATTTCAAAGATACTCCAGGCTAACGTAGCACAGTGCTGAGCTCTGTACTCACGCAGAGAGCTGCTGGCCTCAGGCAGGCTAAATGAAACGTGTTTTACATCTGGATCAGAGTTAGAAAAATCTTAATACTGCTATCATGGCTTGGTGGGTTTTTTTGGTTTTGTTTTTTTTTTTTTCTTTTTCCTGAAAAAATGGCAAAGAATATAACAGGCCCTATTGCTGTAGTTTAGATTTCATAAAATAGAATGGCTGTGCTTTCTCACTCCTATTCACTTATGCCACTATTTGGCAGGCAGTGATATTCATTATCATCTTTTTCAATTAGCTACTGGTGGGCTGTTTGGGGCACAATGGTAGCCAGTTATGGGGCAGAAGAAGCAAAGTTATTAACCTTTCCAGATCCATTAAAAGTTCCTATCCCATCCCTAGAGGATAAAACAGATATTTCTACGAGCTGAAAAACAGAATTATCTATGAACTCTTCTTTTTTTCTTTTGGGTGGTGCCCTAAGCTGTGCTTTCAGTAGTAGTTAAATTTCAAAAATCTTGTTAATTATGGATCCTGGAAAAACAGACCCTTTTGTTCTCTGGTGAACTGTAATGGATGATCATAGTGCAGGAAAGAAAGATACAAGACCAAAACTGGAAGCCCTTGATTTTTGAATTATGAGCTCTCTCCAAGGTATGAAAAGGGAAAAGAAAAATAACAGCTCTGGACAGACAGCTAAAGAAAAACATGGAAACCCATCTTCCCTGCTCAGTAGACTATTCCCATGAAACACTGCGTAAACATGCAAAGACAGCAAAATTGACTGGTTTTATTATCATCTCTCTAAGAAACAGCCAAAAACCCAGCTTCTTCTTATTACATTTGTTAACATTTAGCCATTAAAGAGTATCACAAATAACAGTTATTCTTTTTTCCCCCCATACTTCCAATTATCATGTCCAAGTTTATGTTCATAGTTTCAAATAATAAGGAATTTCTTATCTATGTGAAAAGCTTCATCTTTGTGTTACCTCAAATACAGACTCTTCCCTGCTTGTATTTTGTCACATATAATGCAGCCCAGTTAGTACAATACCTGGGAGACAGATTTGTGTGGGTTGTTTGTTGTTTTTTTTTAAATTGGTCACTCCCCTTTCTTATATTGATTTCACTTTTAAGGAGGAAAACAGTGCAGCTTGGCAGAAGAGAAAATTTTCACTCTTTCCACCACTACTGGTAAAACATATATTATATGACTGAGAGAATTGACTTTCAGCTCTGAGAGGTTATAAATAGAAGGCATTGTCATTGTCTAGCAGTTCTCCTGCAAAGGAGAGCTAACTGAGTGGATTAATAAAATATTGGCATTAAAAAACCATTTTCAGTTAAATCTTAAAGTAGCTGATGAAATATTTCTATCACAGTCCTGTCAGCTTATGCTCCAAGTAGTAACCTCTCCTGCTTGTTTTTTTTTTGTTTTGTTTCGTTTTGTTTGAGTGGTTGGTTTGTTTTTTTTAAGCCAAAAAAACCCAAACAACCTACTCCAAAACCAAAATACCTGAGCCTGGGGAGAGTGTGAGAATGTCCCACGCTCAGAGTTATTGCTTATAGAACAGTTTGGGTTGGAAAGGACATTTAAAGGTCATCCAGTCCACCCCCCCTGCAATGAGCAGGAACATCTTCAACTAAATCAGGTTGCTCAGAGCTGCATGCAACGTGACCTTTAATATTTCCAGGGATAGGGCATCCACCACCTCTCTGGGCAGCCTGTGCCAGTATTTCATCACCCACACTGGAAAAAAAAAATTAATTTCCTTGTATCTAGTGTGAATCTACCTTCTTTTATTTTAAAACCTTTACCCCTTGTCCTGTCTTTACAGGTCCTGCTCAAGTCTGTCCCCAGAGACTTTTTCAAGTTACCTGAGGTGGAGAATTCTGCAGACCTGCCAGTCACAGGGATCCTGTTGAGCTGCTTTGCTCTTTCGTGTCCATTTACCATCTCAGGTACCCAAGCACCAGATAGGGTATGGAAGCACTTCCCTTCTGTGCAGAAAGAGGTGAGTGAAATGCAGAAATGATCTGGGAGTTTGTAAATACTCTTAATGAGACATTAGCTTTATTTTATATACAGTGCAGTGTGGGTCATATAAGGCCTGGTATTTCAGGGATAGATAATTTAAAAACTAACAGTAATTTACCATTCTAGCATCAGCCAAACCATCTCTGTTTGGATTTTAATTCTTCTCCAGCTAAGGGATGACAGCAATGAAGATTAAAGATTTTTTTACTTCTCCTTAAGATCTCAGCAAACTGCAGATTTGAAACACAGAAAAGAGACTGACCTTCATATTAACCTGAATTTCTTTTCCTGTTTCTTCTTGAACATATTTTATTCTCTTTATGCACAGTAGGGCTCTTTTTTCATGTGCTTCGCTGTTGAACAAAATGCCAAAAAGATGGAGTGTGCACTTTTACATCAAAGAAATGATGAGACCATAAAAACTCATTTCCCTTGTGACTTCTTAAATTGTTGCTAAGGAATTGAGTGAGTCTGTTGGAAACAATGTGTCCCTTTAAATTCTGTTTTCTTATTTGTCTTAAAACAGAAAGCCACCGTTTCATGTAGATCGTGATCCAAAGGCCACTCAGGTCAAGAAAAGATCTTTAGTTATTGCAGCAAGTGTTAGGACAGATTTTTCAAGTATTTCATTATGTAAAACACAGGGCAGACAGTTTTTAAAAGAACTGGTTATCTAGAGGGAAAAAAAAAATGCCTGGTGTATTTTGTTTATTCAGCTAGAAAAATTTTGCCTTCACTTGGGCAAGAAAGAATTAAGTGAATTTCCTACTTGCTGCACAGAATGGATCTGACAAGGACAAGAAAGGTCAAGTGGTAGTTAAATTCAGAGATCCAAACCAGCAAAAATATTGATCTACTTCAGTTTTTCTCATACATAAAGGTGATGTGAGGTAGAAACAAACAGTAGCAAAATCCACAATATAAACTCTACTGGAGGGAAACGTTCTCCAGTCCTACAGGACAGTTTTGGATAATCCCTCAGTGCTGGGATGAATGATTTGTTACTGCTGCAGTCCAGGAAGTTGCTAAAAGTGGTCTTGATTGGAATGAAAAGGTATTGTAAAGCAATTAAGTTCTGACCATTAACAAAGCTCCCACAGGGTGCATTAATTTTTAAAAGTAGACAAAGACTGCATTTAGTGGCTGTATAACTGTGGCTGTACTGAAATATGGGAAACTGCTGCAGCAAGTCAACACTGTTGTAAATATTCCTTATCAGTTTCCAGAAAAAGGTTGTGAAGTTTTAAATTAGAAAAGCATTTAAGCATATGATGAACTTTCTTTCGTTATAACTGAATATAAATTAAACAAACAGCTAAGCCTTTTGCTTAATGAGGAACAATTTAAATGTCTGCTTATAGCCCAGGTTTGGTTTTCATTGAATTTTCCATTCCTCTGAATTGGAGCCTTAATCCCCTGAATTTTTATGGTTTTTTTGTTTGTTTGTTTGGTTGGGTTTTTTTTGTTTTTTTTAATCTAGAATCCAGAAAATTCCACTTCTATCACAGACACAAAGCAGCCTTCTTAAAGATACCCATGGTATTCCTTTCCAAAGCTTTAGTCCTCTGCTCTCTTTAACTGACAATTTATTTCTCACTCCCAAGGCATGCAGTAACTTAAGCAGGCAATTTTACAACTTCTCACGATGGTGATTGCTTACTCTACTAGTTAAAAAAAATGCAGTGCTGGAGAAGATACTGAACCTGTGCTGTGCAGGTCTCTACCTCTGATGGTGCCCAAAGGCTGACACTCGCCCTCCTCCCCCTCCTGTGCTCATACCCAGTTTCTGGTTGGTCAGTCTGTAGAAATGCCTGGAAAGAAACAGTCTCTGTTACGGTTCCGTGCTGGGATAGCACAACAATGGAAAAACATTGCTACCAGTGAAATATGTTTCACTGTTTTCCAAATGCTGGAGCGAGCCAACAGCCCCCATCAAAGCCTTTGTGAAGGCATCAAGCCAGTTCCTCGGATTCCACTGTTTATAATCTCACTTAGGTTATTTCCCAACAACTTGGAAAATGCTGTTTTTGTGTCTGAAACGAGCGTGGCCAGTGCCAAAGTGAGAGTATGGGATACTTTCATAACAAGACTATCTAGCATGACTTTGGGACTGAGTTACTGAGTAAATGGTTCTAACAATTCCATTACTGAAGATACTTCAACCATCTTCTGATTTACATGGGGGATTTGGTTTTAAGTTTTTTGAGTGTTTTTGTTTGTTTGTTTGTTTTTTCCCCATTCTTTTTTTCTGGCAACTTGGTTCTGAGCCAAGAGATTGAGCCAGGTTTTGTTCCACACTACTGGTTCCAAAACTGTCAGTGCAGCAGACGCAGGAATAGGGGTTGAGAGAATCACAAAGGGATTAAGTGGGCAAATTTGCTCAGTGCTACTGGTTGCAGCCTGCCTTGTGCTGAGCAATTATTCTCTGGTGCGTAGAAAGGAGAAGCACAACTGTGCAGGTAATTTGTTAAGAAGGCTTTCTTGTAAACTACACTGAAAGTGGGTATTTTATACTACAACTTAAAGTCTAAACATCATAACTTTGGTTTCAAATCCAAACAAAGCAGGTATCCATTTCCAAATCTTACACATAATATGCTGCCCTGTTAGATAATGCAGCCCTGGTTCCAGAGGATGGAAGGTCATCAGCTTCAGTGTGCTTGGAAACAGAAGACAAGCAGTTTGGAAGAGAAAAAGAAACCTCCAGAAGATCCAGTGTTTATTTTTAAAGCTGTAAGTTGCATTTAATATCCCACCTTGGTATTTTTTGTTTGACATCAGAAACAGATATGGATATAGCAAGTTCAGTCCTCTTAATCTAAGAAAAATTGACAGCTCCTACATGTTGAAAACCTGCTATGCAAACAGCTGAACTGTTCAGATTAATTTCATTACAGGGGTTCTTCTGAGATGCTTCTTTCATTTAAAGTAATGGTGGTTTCCACCTGATGAAACCTTTGGCATTTTGTAATGTGTAATAAAATAATCATTACCATTGGGTTTGCTACCCACTTTTCATCATAAGAAATTTTTGTGAGTGAAATATTTCAATAAATATGCGTTGGGGGTTTTTTTCAGGCTAAAAAAATCACTCTGAAGAAGAGGGAAAAGATGAACTTTCTGCACTGATATTGGAAAAAAAATTGTTCTCCTATTTGCAAAGTGCACCTATGCCTTTTGATTAAAACTAAGAGTGAAAAATCTGACTCTAGTTTGAGAGCCTTAGGGGTGAAATTACTTCAGTGAGCCAGAGAATGAAAAGAGAGTCAGGTAGCAGTGTGAACTTCTGCACAGTCTCAAAAATGTGCTGCTCTGGAAGAACAGTTTCCAGCAGCAGAAGGGCATTTCCCTGCAAACATTCCTGATGCCCAGCTGTTTAACTGACCTGTTATCTTTTGCTTTCTTTTCCTACAAACTGATGTCCAAGACTAATTACACTGAATGCTAAATTCAGTGGCCAATTAGCTAATAAATGCTAAAAATCTGTCCTGAAACTGTAGCATGGAACAGAGGTTACCTCCATGTGCAGTTCCCAGGCTGATGAGATGACAATAAAAAGCAGAGTGAAATCTTGTGCTGTCTTTTTAAGAAGGCAGAACCCCAGTTTTCTTTACTTGTGCCCCCAGAATGTTATTGGCTTTTAAAAATATACTAGTAAAGTCCTTCTGTTACTGCTGTGATGCAGTGTGAGGGATTCTCAATGCCTCTGCCTGTACTTTGTTGCACTTTAATATATCTTTCTTCTCAGAACATTTGTACTTGTGAAGAACTGAGTCTGTGGTAAAGCAACAGAGCTAGAAAAGACAAAAATGTTGCTGATCTCAACCTCGGCTTGCAATAAGTGCAGTAATTAGCGTTATCATCTTGCCACCTGTTTTCATTCCAAATGAGCACTAGAACGTGGAGCTGCAGGGTTTGTATTTCAGAACTTGCCTGTAAGACCTACAATGAAGGAACAGCACAACCGAGATAAGGAGTGGTGGTGAGAGTGGTAAGGAAATAATTAATCATAACTTCAAACTGAAAAAATGCAGGTTTAGATGAGATATTAGAAAGAAATTGTTTACTGTGAGGGTGGAGAGGCACTGGAACAGTTGCCCAGGGAATCTGTGGATGTCCCAGCCAAGGCAGGGTCAAGGCCAGTTTGGTTGGATGGGACTTTGAGCAACCTGGTCTAGTGGAAGGTGCCCCTGCCCATGGCAGGGGGGTTGGAATGAGAAGATTTTTAAGGTCCCTTCCTACCCAAACCATTCTATGAATCTATGGCTTCTACTGAGACCTGCAGTAACATTTATTTCTTTTATGCCTGCTTAGCCATGTAGTTGAAAATAAGACCAATCCTTACTTTGCAGGACTGCAGATTCTGATATTCACTAAAAAAAAAAGTCTGTAGAGTAACTGTGTCCTGAATATCTTCATAAAAGGAGTATTTTCAAGAACATTTCAAGATGACATTCTAAAAAAATGCAACAGCAGAGAGAAGTAAAAGGCATTTGCATAGAAATTATCACAGTCATTCATGGTGCCCTAATTTATGCCTATGTTTTATTTTTAGAATGTTTATGAAAATTCCAGGGCTGATTACTATATTCATTTCGTGAAAATAGTAGAAATGTACTGATTCAGTGCACTACTCTCTTCAACCAGATTCATAAGACAGGATTTATCTCAGTTATCCAGTGGTGAAAATTATATTGCTCAATTTCTTCATCTTTAGTGCATGTGGTAACACAGAAAAAAACACTTTGCAAAGTGCTTTCTGTCAAGGGAATTCCAGGCCACAGTAAAGGAGTGCACTTTGAAGTAATGAAAAGCATCATTTGGGGCTATTCACAAAAGAAACACTTAGTGTGTTTATGAATGTTTAAGTCTGTAACTCAGTTATCTGCTAGTAAATTATGCTGATGTATAAAAAGAGAGCACGCTCAACACTGAGGAAGAAGCTATGACAGTAAGGACATGTTACAACTGGAAAAGAATCTTTACCATGGTTGCGTTTACCATCAAAGAAATTAAAAAAAAATATAAAGGGAAAAGTAAAGTTAAATAATAAATTTAATTTTGCCTTAGATTCAATTCCCTTTCAGAACAAAGGAATGGCTGTCAAAGTGGCTTTTGGAACAGAGTTGTGAGAGATGTTACAGACCAGTCAGAGGTCTAGAAAATGTGATCTCTGAAGAAAGACTGTGTGAACTGGAACTCTTTTAGATTAAAAAAGAGAAAGCTAGGGGTAGGTGACCTCCCTTCCAGCTTTATATCTCTATGGAAATAAAAGGAACTGAAGGAGGGTCACTGCATCCAAAGACATAATCCTATCTTTCAGGAAAGAAAAATTACTTCTGAATAAAAGTTGAACTGTCACCTATCCTACAGACTTATATAAAGATATAAGGGGACATTAGTGTCCTTTTACTCCCAGTATAAGCAGGAAAGCAACTTGCATGGTGTAACAAGATTTCATTTGTATGCAGGAGAGTGGGGTGTTGAATAAATTCTTTCTAGAGTGCTCTTAGTCTATTGTTTCCTTGTTTTGGTAATATTTACTACATAAATATTTAGCTAATAGATCAGATGATACTTGGAACTCTGTCACATTAACACAGTAAATAAATAACTGGGTTTTAACTGTTGGTGGTAAATGTGTTTACAAATACCATCACAAAGAGCACCTGGCCACCTCAGCAGGTCCTGACAACCTAACTTTCTAGCAAGACTGCTCATCAATAATATACATGAAGTATATGCCATATGGCCACGTAGTTTTCACTGGGATAATGGATGGTGTTTTGGTTTATGAAAATCATCTTCATAAAAAGGAAATGACTCTTCCAAACCCTCAGATAAAAGGTGGATGAAAGTGAGCCCATTCAAAACTGGTATAAACTAATTGGGAAATTCTCTGTTCACTGTTCTCCAAATAGTCTGTGATAACATTCCCAGGTCCTTTGTTTGCTTTTTTTTTTTTTTTTTTTTTTTTTTTTTTTTTTTTTTTTTTTTTTTTTTTTTTTTTTTTTTTTTTTTTTTTTTTGTGAAGTGGCAGGAGGTTTGCATATATTATGTGAGAACAGGTAAGCAGAGGCAGGAGAAGATGAGTAGAAGAAAGGGTGCATTGCAAAGGCTGGTTTTTAAGTTTTGAAATTAAAAGCAGATAAATGGAATTCTGAGACCTGACCACATAGAAAATCAGTGGTAGAATCAAGCCCAGGACTCAAATCTGTTTCTGCCATGGTTGTTCAAAACTAATCCCATTTATCATCCTTGACTGTGCTTGTATATATGTAGGTTGCTACTCTCCCTCTGTGCTTTCAATCTGTCCAGTGCAATGAAGAGTTAGCAGTATAGAAGCTTTTAAATAGATGCTTTTTCAAATTTGGCTTGCTTTTAGCTCTTATTCTTTTTGGAACAGCAAGAACACTGAACACGTGAAATTGGTAATATTTTCAGTTGTTTAGATGAAGAAACGTTCCAAATGTTATGGGTTCTATTTCTGAGAAATTCTAGCAATGTGCTTCATCTTTCAGACAGTTGCTGCAGAGACTTGTATAAATCTGGCACATTTTTTTCTCATATTAGTTTGTTGGGGATTTTTCTTTTTCATTTTATTCTTGAGATTCTGCCTGAGAAGGAGTTGTTTTAAAAATTCATTATTATTTGATTGCAGGTTGGATGTCAGCCAGCTTAAATTTTTGGATTTGAAAGAAAATGCAGCATCAGCTTCTCTGGAACTATAATGGAATGAAACCCTCCAAGCACTCATTAAAAGGGCTTCTGCCGTCGAGCAAAATTAGATGAGGTGTAAATCACTGAACGACCATATGTGGTTTGAAATGGAATATTTAATTCTGTGGAATCCAAACCCAAGGCTAAAGGGAAATTTAACTACATAAGCACAATATTTTGATGATGGAAGAAGTAATACCATTTTGGAGGTTTTATGTTTGATGTTTAAATTCAAAAAAAACGTCTATTGAGGGAATCTCCATTGATATCCACATTGTTATCTGGCACACAGGCAAACGCTTGAGGAATAGCACTAAAGTACAGTAATGACTTTCTCCTCCAAAGAGTTTCCAAGGGCTGTAAAAATATTACTGGAAAATTTGGATTGTAGAGGCATGATCATCATAATTATTTCTTCCCTTCACTTCCTCTTGATAATTTTGTGCCCTTTGATACAGCTCATATCAGGGTAAGTTTGCTATTGCTCCTCAGTTGCTGAAGGATGGAGCTGGTTCCATTGTGGATGTTGAAGGGACCAGGAGCTGTGAAACAGTCCTGCATTCAATTTTGCTTGTATTCAAAACGCACTTGAAAAGTTACAGCTTTTTTCCAATAACAATATCAGTAGTAATATAGGTAAATATTTCTATTAGTGTTGTATCCACTGACCCTTGTTGGAAGTGGGGCTTTATTACGTAATGCCAGGCAAGTTTCAAAGAGAAAATGCCTGGCTTTGTAAACAGACATAAGGTGCATTACCTGAATAAATAAATAAATACACAGAAGAATGGTTCTCACTTTGTTATGCATGAAGTCATTTGATTTTGACCCCTTGTGGCTCTATTTGAATTACGGTTTTGTGAGATTATATGGGGGATTTTATAAGTTTTTACAGTAATTTAAGTTATCAGGCCGTGATTCAACCTTTAAATGCACTTTTGAGAATAAAGGTGAGATGGTGTTGTTTTATCATTATAATTTTCTAAATGCCTCTGTGAAGGCAGGAAAGGATTAATTTCACGTGTTGCAAAAGAGTAACTGCACCAACATGAAAATGAGTTTAAACAGAAAAACACTTTTTTTTTTTTTCTTGTTTATACTGCACATGAGAATGGAATACTTCTGTAGGAAATGTACTTCCCTGTGATGGGATGGATGAAGAGACTTTGGGAACTGTTTGTTTCTCTCTTCAAGTCAGACAAGGTGAGATTCATGAATTGCATTTTAAGAGGAATAACTTTGAAGACAAGGGAGAGATCATATGAGAAAACCGACATCTGAGGAAATCTTGTGCATAGTTTCAAATTTATTAAGAATAAAGACATCCTTCAGAAAAGGAATGAACTTTGAAAGACTCAGAATGTGCAGCACTGTGCTGAGAATAAGGGATAGATTTGGTTCCTTCACACTGTTCTCTGGAGTGGGGAAGCGGAGCAGTGGGAGTGTGCTGGGATCAAAGGATGGTTGGTAATTTATTTTGTGTCCTTTTCTACAGCTACTTTGATATCCAGTATAAGCTGAAATGAATAATGTTCATTTCTTGAGGAAAATATGGTGCATTTGAAAACCAGTGTTCAAATGAGCAATAATCCAGTCTGGCTTCCTTTGTGTTATCCAAAGCAGCAGTGTCTTCAGCTTCAGAGATAAGGGTAGGAAGACTGCTTAATTTCAAAGGTTTTCACTTTTATCTTAGACTGGGAAATCTGAATACTTTAATGGGTTTAGGTTTTTAATTTAATTCCAGGTTGCTCATCATTTCACCTTTCAGCTGGGCTATGGAGATAATTCAATCATATTTCCCTTGACAAGTCATCTGAATTATGCTTATATTTCTCTGCAGATGTGAAAATCAGCTGCCATAATAAAGAGTGTGACGGACACGTTTGCCTTCCCTCCTTCTCCCTTAATTTAGGGACTGTTCTGGTCTTGCTTCATAATGCAGATGTCCTCAGACACAGGCACATGAAAGATAGCCCTTGTACAAAATGTAATGTGGTATTTTTGCACAGACACAGTGTCAAAAGTTTTGGCAGTAGGGCTGGAGAGCAGTCATTCAGCAAGAAAAGCATTGATTGTGCAAAACAAGCATATTCTGGAGGTTTGGGGAGTGTGTGGTCTATTTTTGCCCAGAGTTCAAACACTGTACTCATCTGTTTACATACTTTTTCCCTTCTATCATTGTTTTACAAAAAGACTCCTCCTAATTTTTTTCCAGGGCCATCCTTGCTCTATCCAGCACACAGTCAGATCTTAACTTCTGATGCAAACACTTGAACATGGAGGAGGGTTCTCTGCTCTGATTCTCGATCCCAAATGGATGATCAAGACACAAAGGCAAGGTAGTAATTTCTTAAATGAGTGTTTTTACTGTTAGACTTTACAAATTAATTTAGTTTGTGAAATGTCTTCTCTTGAAGGCACCCCAACCAGGCTCAGGCATTTCAGAGGTTTGGGTGAATGCATGCTAAAGCTGATGTCACACCATTTCCACGCTCAAGGAAGGTCTGTCTTTTTAACGTTCGTGTTCTTTTTGAGGTCATTAAACATGAAGATTTTTTTCTTAACTCCAGCATTGCTTTCATCACCTCTGTTTTTTTCTGCTGCCTCTGAAGGTCAAGACAGCCCCAGCTGCTCAGCTGTTAACCAGTGCCACACGGGCCTTGCCGGATTTAGAACTCCTCAGGTGTGAACTGTCACCATCATTCCTCAGAGATCTTCCTGCATTCTTTCCCATCGGCAGCTGACTGTACTAACAGCGTTTTCTT
>NW_020955349.1:556068-558320 GCF_003031625.1 Empidonax traillii
TCTGTTTTTTTCTGCTGCCTCTGAAGGTCAAGACAGCCCCAGCTGCTCAGCTGTTAACCAGTGCCACACGGGCCTTGCCGGATTTAGAACTCCTCAGGTGTGAACTGTCACCATCATTCCTCAGAGATCTTCCTGCATTCTTTCCCATCGGCAGCTGACTGTACTAACAGCGTTTTCTTCCAGTTAAGAGGCAAACAGGCACATTAAATATTTTTCCCTCGAGGCCCAGTCTGTAATTCCTGAGTTGATTCTCCTTAATTGCAGACCATACAAACTGGTGAGAGCTCAGTGTCTAAACCTACCCTTCAAGTGATGTGCTCTTGGTCTGCAGCTATAATTTTCTAATATTCTTCAGAGAGATTTTTGCCCAAAATACTCCCAGGAAGCATCCATACTGTCTGTTATTTCTAAAATTGGCATTAATTTTGTATTTGGCAGGTGTTCATACACAAACCTAGACATCTGACAGCCTTTTTATTCGAGGAATTATTGGTGCCTTGCTTGGTCCCTTTCAGCAGGGGAAGTAACACCTGGAACTTTCTACTTCATAAAGGCAGATTCTAGACTAAGGTGTGCATGTAGGAGAGGGTATGTGAACTAAAAAAAAAAAAAAAAAACAACAAAAAAAACAACAAAAAAAGCCTAGAACAATTAAAAAATTTTAAAACTGTGTGTATGTGCACATCTATGTTAATGTTTCAGCATTAAGTTAAAACTCTATAACTTGCCTTACATTACGGTAGCTTTTCAGCCAGTAAATCATGTAGGCAAAGTTTATTATGAAATATTTCTGCTGGTGTAATTAGACATTTGAATTATTTAAATGGATGGAAAGCAACTAAGACCAAATTATGATTTTTCTCACTTTGTTTTTTTGGTAAACAACAAAGCAATCTTCCCCTAGGTAGAAAAATGATGGAAGGGAGAAAAATACAGAAGCACAAAATACAGTAAACTTACTTATACTGCTGTATAAAACACTGCTCTGAAATGAGGATATTTTGCAAAAAAAATTTTTTTTCCCAGAGATTTTATTAAACCTTCCTTCTCTCAGGCTTTCATATAGCCTGAAGCTGTTTTTCTTCATGGCACAACACCACTATTTGTAGTTAGAGGCATAACCCACCCAGAGTGTCACCTTTCAGTATGTGATTCTCCTGATACCGATGCACAGGCAAGAACATTTTTTTTTTCCCCTGCAATGATGAAGCCACAGATAAGCTCAGTGAGACACAGCTGAAAATCATATTTCATAATCTTGTTTTGAGCATCATTTTAATATTTAATATGACCACGTGCAGCTCTGACAGAAGCACACTGTGATACATGGAAATAATTTTGGGAGGCCAGATGCACGTCTTGCCTTGTAACGATGGTGGACGGTCCAAGTCAACATGACTGGGGAAGGCATCTGACAAAAATGAAACTCCACCGTCTGTCTTTGCTTCAAGCATTTGAAATTGCTTTTAGAGGAATTCAAGAGGTGCAGCATCAGTATGAGATGGAGAGTTTGGAGAGGAAAATGGTCTGAAAATAACTGAAAAGCCATCGTAATGTGGTATAATCCTTGTGGAAAACAGCAGTCTTCTGATACAAAGAAATACAGAAGTTACTACTATAGCACAGATCTCTCCCATTTGAACTGAATATGAATATCATCATGCCACTTGTGACCTATTCTGTGCTTCAGCAATGTTTCATTTTAATCTGGCTTGCTTGTTCTATTTCCTTTTATATTTATCATTATATATGTGTCATTTTTTCCTGAATTTTAGATTTTTTTCAGATTTTCAGATGGTTAAAAAATTCCTGATGCAATCATGTTAATTTTTGATGTAATTCTAATTTTTCCTCCATGTTAGGATAATTCGCTGTTCTGTCTTTATGTCTTACATTCCTTTTTTCCTTATCACTTCTCAGATACTTGCATTCCCCAGAGCTATTTGAAGTCCATTACCCTTATTTTGTTGGTCACAATTTAAAGAAAGAATGGAAAACTTATCATTTTTATGATCTTCTTCACTGGAATTAACTTCCACTTAAGGATTCTCAACCAATTCCTCCTAAAGAATTGGAATTAAATCTAAAATAGTTACTTTCTATGTAATTTTCTCCACTGTATGAAATAAAAAAGCAGTCCCTTGCACATTTGAAGAACTGAATAGACAGCTATGTCCCACCTTAATTCCTTTTCTAGGAGAGCCTCAGACAGTTGTATTCTTATCCCACATTGAGAACACTGAGGTGCTGGA
>NW_020955349.1:559411-643211 GCF_003031625.1 Empidonax traillii
GTTTTTTTTTTTTTTTTTTTTTTTTTTTTTTTTTTTTTTTTTTTTTTTTTTTTTTTTTTTTTTTTTTTTTATTTTTTTTGGTGGCAATAAACCTTGTTACTTCAGAGAAATAGAGTCATCCTTAATAACTGTTATTTCTACCATTATCTGAAAATGTGGAAATTAATGTGTTAAGCTCATTAAATAACTGCTTCTGTGCTCGACAAAGTATTGTATTTATACAAGAGAGTTATTTCTTCAAATTACTGAAAATAGTTGCATTGAATGAATACAATATGCCAGTTATATTCCTGGCATATAATGTCTGTTTCGACATGAATACTGAGGGAAAATTTAATCTACTCAATTCTTTTTTGACATCTAGTAGAGAAGACAGAGATCAATGCATACATAGCCTCTCATTTTTGCCAATTTTATGCAAATCAAATGGCAAAAAAGAGCATAATTTTATTCCATTATTCCATTATGCCTAGTACAATTATTGTTTCGCTGTCCTTGTTGCAGACTATTTGATGTACTTGTTTTTCCATTTTTTTGCAAGTATCACTTTCCAAAGTTTAGTAGTACAACTACTCAAGTATTAACTGAAAAAAGGAGGAAGTAATTTAAAAAAAAAAAAAAATATAAGGAAAAAGCAAGAAAATTCAGTAGGCTTCAAAGGTGGCTACTAGAAAAGGAAAATATGACTTTAGGAAAAGCAAATTATTTCATTACAGTGTTAAAAAATATTGAAAAATTAAATATTAAAAGGTTAGCAAGGTAGCCATTATTAAAAGGTCTTTTAAAAGAAAAGTAAAAAAATCTGCCTGGGATTATACTGAAATAGAATCACTAAGATGAGGCAATATCACCCTTAAGGAGCTGAACCATGACATAAAGATAAAAATTGTATTAATCAAAATACTGATTACAGTGCTGATTTAACATTTGCCCAACTTTTTTTTTTTTTTTCCAAAAGAGATATAATTTGTCAGCCTGAAAGTATGGACTGAGAAAAGCAATGCTTTGATGGTCTTTGAAGAAATTCGTGTAGGACTTACAAAGCTCTTGGGTAAAGTATAATATGATGAGGAAGAACCAGTAAGCCACCAACAATAAATGCATTCTTCCTAAGCCTTGTGAAGGAAAAATAGTGGATAGGAGAAAATTGGAGCATATGGTTTATTTTTATTTTCAAAATCTTTCAGTAAGGCTTTTTCTTAATATCATTCAGCAAATGAGCCAGAAAAAAATTGGAAACCTCTGCTAAATTCTGAAGAAGGGATTTAAATCCCAGGAAGGTCAATGGAATTTCATTATCCTCTAATATTTTTTTCAGCATTTTGCTGAAACTTATGAATAAAAAGAATAAATACAGAAACAAAGGCAAAAGAAGAATCCCAAAGATCATTTCCTGATTTAAAAAAGAATGAGAGAAAATAACTCCAAGTAAATGCTTTCTCAGCTAGAAAAAAAGTCTAATAACGGTGTCCCTTTGGGTTCATTAAAGGGTATTGGGTAAATTCCATATACCTACTAATGATGTGTAAGGAAGGTTGAATTGTGAGACTGAGCTTTGCTGACAAGGGAAAAATGCCCTAGCTTAGGCAAGATTAAGCAGGATTGTGAAAAACTCCAGAAGGAATAGCAGGGAAAATGAAAGGCAGGAGAACGGATGCAGAAAAATACTCAGCAGAAGGGACATTGGCCTTGGGAAATGTCAGTGCATCAAGGTTTCAGCAATGGCATAAAATTACAGATCTATTCAGTAGAAAGGCTTCTAAAAACTTGGTATTTTAAGAAATAAAAGGTTCATGCTAAGAGTCAGGATCAGTGTTGGCTGATTTGGTCAATCATAAATGGAAATGCTCAGATAGGCTACTTAATTTTTAGCATGTGTGCAGAAAGTATATAGAAAAACATAGCATGATTTTATTTCCTGGTTTAGTAGACTTTTATTTCGAAGCAAACAGGTGTTTCAAATAATGACAATGTCATTATCAGTACTGAAAGAACTTGGCATTGCCTGGTCTCTGTTTTTCTGAAGTCTCTTTCACATTTCAATGGATCTGAACAACTTGCAATTTACCACGTTATTCTTCATCCACAGTCCACAACTTAGACATAAGAATGTAAAAATGTCATCCTTCTTTCCTTCCTGAAAAAATTCTGCAAAGAAACAAACATTTCAGCAAAACTCGAGCTCTTTCTTTGTAGAATAGATTTTACACCTCAGCTTATGCCCATGCATAAAAAATACAGAACTGACTGTAAAGGTTTTTTTCTCCAGGTATTGATTTCTGAGAAAATTAAATAAACATTAATTTTCCCCTCCTTTGTTCTGTAGATCTTTCTGAGTTTGGCAAGCTTCCTACAGCATCTACAGTCTTTATTTTATGGCAGTTTGCTTCTTGGAGAAGATGATTCATGTTGACTTACTGCTGCAGCAAAATACAGGCAAGGGTGTTAAGAAAGGTAAGACTTTCTATCAGGGTTTCAAGGTTTCACTTTAGAAGTGTATCAGTGAATTTTCTGAAAAGTTTATGTCTTTCTAAATTTAGAAAAAATGAGTAGGCATGGGATGGCTTATATTTCTTTCTAAATTTAGAAAAGAATGAGTAGGCAAGGGAAGGCTTATATTTTTAATCTTATCAAATTGATAGCTCCCAAGAGTTGACTTATTGGATAGGACAATATGAACAGAAAATTGTTGAACATGTTATTCTGTTAGCACTGTGATAAGTAGGGACACATTTGTTTTACTTCATGGAAGGGACTGATGCTTTTAATAATATCACAAAGGGTTTTATGGGATGGCTTAGGTGACTCAATGTTGCTCAATGAAAAGTAAAGCATGAGATTTCCAAAAAGAAAAAAAAGCCTTTTGTTGTCCTCCATACAAAGTGTTGGGTGCGTATTTGGAAAGAAAAGGGAAAGCCCACACTCAAGTTATCCTTGTCAGGCTCACTAAGAAGCCTGTACACTGTTCTGGTGTGCTAAACTCTCCAATCACTCTGTAGCTGTTCCCTGCACTACAGCCATCTACACACCACTTTTACCAATATGTCATAAGGCCAACTCAGATTTATATTTCTTTGCCCAGAAGCAGTGCAGAGCTTGGCTGCTTTTACTTAATGAGTCCAGTAATATCTGTCCCAAGGAGAAAGGAAAGGGCATAGAAAATATTTGTTTCTCTTAATATCCTTGTGAAGAGGTCAACCCCAATGATAACCATTTTTCTCTCTCTTCCCCGCTTACATTGTTCTTCTCAACATCACTGTAGAAACACATCTGGATACTGTAAATGGGATTAAGCATCCTTAAGGGAAGAGGATGTTTGAAACAAGGCATGAGTCTCAGCCTGTAGGGGAGGGCCAGCAGAGTGGGAAGGGTGTGTATACGTGTGCATGGGGGACAGGAAGGAGAGGATGGTTTCTGCTATATTCTTGTCCTTAGAATCTTGCAGAAATTCTGAACAGCTGAAGAAGTCTGTGTTTTGCTTTATCCACTCCACCCTGTCTCATAACAGCAACCATCGAGAATTTAAATACAATTTTAAGCTGTTTTAGTGAATGAACATGAATGTATCAGCATTTTTCCTTGTATACTAGTGCTTAGGTTTTGATAGTAACAGCCTGGAAGCCTTTATATTTGGTTGGGTTTTTTTGCTTCCCTGCTACAATGAATATATTTTTGGAAGGCTTTATTCACATCTACAGCACTGCTCTAGTTTGTAATCTCATTATCTATTTTTATTCAGTAATTTAAAACTTTTGAGAAGTTGTTCAAATGTTTTTAAGTTCTAAATCTACCCAAGATGGTTCAGTACATTAGTTCTTTAAAAGTGTAAATGATTTCTGTGTCAAGAACCGAAAGGATGAAAGGTGTAAAATGTTACACTTGCAAGAAAAGTGGAACTTACAGATATGCATGTAAAAATGAAAGGATTGACAGATCTGATTCCTCACAGCCAGATTTGTTAACTTCATCAGACACCAAAAAAATCCCATCAAATCAGCACAGAAGAGAACCAGTACTGGCATTTGTACATCATTCATTTCCTGGAATTATGAAATATCTACTGCATTGCTGTGACATGCAGCAGACAAAAGTTTTGCAATCTTTTATTTTGACGGTGTGTTTCTTTTTATTCAGGAGACAGGGGTGTGATGTTTCTTCCTTGATGTTCTAAATCTAGAAACCTTTATAGTTGTGTTTAGGGTTTTTTTTAAATGATTGTGTGTGCAGTAAAAGCACTATCATGCTGTTCTTTGCACCTCTTATAATCACTCTAGTACTTACCTGTTGGCCTATTTGTGTTGTTTGTTTGTTTTTCTCAAGCCTCACACAGTTACTAAAAAGCTGTTTAGGTTTGCCCAACATAACTTTGTATTTCTTTTGTTGTTGTTGTTTTGGTTTTGTGCTTTTGAATAGATCTCTTGCCTGATAAAGGGTTGTTGAAATCCTAGCTTTGCTGAGAGTGGAAATTTCAAAAATTTTGAACCGTAATTTCAAACATTTTCAAAAATTTGGCTGACTGCTTTAGATCTGAAACAAAATCTTCCTCCAACCTCAGAAAAAGATGGTTCCAGCTTTAGAACTTTTTTGGTTGGCTTAAAGGAATTGAGAAAGTGGAGGAGAAATGTATGACGTTACCCTGTCATGGCAAGCAACACTATGCCTAAAGTGTTTCTGTATTAAAAAGTATTCTTGAACTGACATTGTGTCTTGGACTGGGACCTCCTTTTAACTGCATTTCTGGTCCCATAATGGTATTTAACAGAGGACAGTTGTTCAGCAGCCTTAATCACATGTGCTATTGTACAATTAGCAGACTGTTCAACAAAGGCTTCAGCCTCAGCTTTTTATCATAACATATAAAGCAGCGACACAATTTCCATTTCCCCTCCTTGCATGAACTCACCAAGTCATTACCAAACACATACAAAGAGATGCTTAATAGCTATGAAATGTGTCTGATGCAGGACAATGAAACGATCTAGCTCAGCTGTTAGGAAGACAATGTACAATGTGCTCTTGGACTGAGAGCAGCTTTTGGACCTCCTGACATCCTCTGGAAAAATCACTTTTCACCTCTGTTTTCCTCACACACTTGCAGGTGTTCCCTCCATCAAGACTGTGAGCTCCTTAAGCCACAGGCTTCTTCTGCGATTTTTACTGTGTTTAGCTTTGACATCCTGAGCTGGGTTGGACCCTTCCCCCCCCCCCCCCAAAGCACAAATAGATACTTCTTACAGTAGTACTGATTGATTTTTTGGTTTAATGGTGTGCCTAGGAAAACAGGTTAAACCAAACCCCAAACAATTCTTATGTGCCCCAAGGGTAAGAACTTCAGAATCTGGAAAGTGGTCAATTTGGATCTGACTCCAGATTCTAAAAGAGGTCACTTTGGACTTAACCAATTTTGAGATGGTACCAGGAGATGAAATTAAATACCCTTTATTCATCTGCTTGGAACAGAGCCATCACATCATAAATTCCCAATTTCAGCGTTAGGAGAAAGTTTCAGAGGGTTTGACTGACTGGGAAATAAAAATAGGTTATAGTAGAGTTGGAAAAGATGGACCGTATGGAACACGTTTCGGGGGGGGGGGGGAAGACATTTTAGACAACTTTATTACAAGGATTACTTTTGCACAAGAACTTTTGTGACTGCTTATCATGTTGCAAGCAGGAGGCAAGGTCTTGATTTGAACCGTGAAACGAGAAGATGGAGTAAACCTTAGGAAGGTGAGGTTTCCAAAACAAGCTGTAACACATCGCCCAGTACCGACAGGGGCGAGTTCAAAGCAAACCGCCTCCGAACTTTGCAGGACCTGAGGAACACACCGGAGCAGCCCTGCCCGGCGGAGAGGAGCCCAGGTGGCGGACCGGGGCACACCGGAGCCTTCCGTGGAGCGGGCCGGGGGCTCCGGGGGCCGCTCCCGAGCTCCGGGCGGGGCCGCCCCCGCGGGGCCTCCGAGGTGCGGGCGGTGGCCGCACAAAGCCACGGGGGCTTCGCTCCGGGTGCCGCTCCATCTCCCCCATCCCCGTTTCCCGTGGCGTGGGCGGCAGAGCGTCCTGGGAGCGTGGGGGAAGAAGCTGCCGGTGCGCGGTTCCCCCTCCCCGGGCCGGACCCCCCTCCCCTCCCCACCCAGGGACGGATCCAAGCGGACCGAGGGGCGGGAGGCGGCTCCGAGCGGAGATGACAATTAGCCTTTAAAAATGGCTGCTTGGAAGCTGTCAGCTGGGACGCGGAGGGGCTGTTAACCCTCCTCTCCCCGCCGCACGCCTTCCCTCCCCCGCAGGGCTAATAAGGCAGCGGGCGATAAGAGCTCTCCAGCCCTTTCCCCGCCCCGCCGGAGCTCGATGCCGTAGCGGCTCCGGGGCCCGGCCGCCCTCACTTCCCAGCTGGCTGCCTGCTGAGGGGACGGCATTCCCCGCCTCCCTCCCCGCGCTGCCGCTGCGTGTGAGCCGCGGGCACCGGGGCCACAAAGGAGGAGGGGGAGCCGCGGGATACATGGTCCAGGGCGGTGTGTGCGCGCCGGCGGGGGGCATCTCTGGCGAGGAGAAAACACAAGGTCAAGAGGCGGCTCTTCTCCTCCTCCTCCTCCTCCATGGAAGAAGACGGGAGCGATGAGCCCTGAGGAGGACGGCGAAGAGAAGGGGCGGATGGCTGAGCGCTGCCGCTGCCGGGCTTCCCCTCGGGATTGACGCGGGCGCCGAGAGCTGAGGGGGCCGGAGGAGGCAGCGCTGGGGTCGGGAGGGAGGGAGGGAGGGAGCAGAGGAAGGCGAGGAGGAAGCGGGGGGTTTGAATCTCCCTGGCTGGATTATCTCCCTTCAGGGGAAGCTGCCATCGCCGCCCGGCCTCGGCCCGCGGCCCCTGCGGCCAAGATGGACCTGGGCAGCGCCGCCCGGAGAGCGGGAGCTGCCCCCGCAACCCCGGCCGCCTGGAGACCTTTCCCCTCCGCCTGCTGCTGCTGCTTCGCCTCGCTCCTGGATGTGAACAGCTGGCTGCTCTTCTACGGCTTCCTCTACCTGGCTCTCTACGCCCAGGTGTCCCAGTCCAAGTCCTGCGACAAAATCTCCTGCTTCTCGGGTCATTGTGTCAACTCCACCTGTGTCTGCGACCAGGGCTGGGTGGGAGACCAGTGCCAACACTGCCAGGGCAGGTTCAAGTAAGTCTCTGCTTATTACCATTTTTTTCTTTTCATCTCTGACACGTTTTTCCTGTCATTTTCGCTTGCCAGTTTTTCGTTTTGACTGTGACTCTGTTCATGTGTGGTGGAAGTATATGGCAGAAGTTAAGGATGAAATAGGCTCCTCTACGTCTCAAGAACATAAGACAGTCTTGCGAAGGGAAATAGTACCTGCTGACTTACCGCTGAAAATAGGCTGCTCCACTTCGTGGGAACTGAGAGACAGAAGTCGGCCTGAAGCTGTGTCGCTGCTGTCCCTTCTGGAAGGGTCATGGAAATGGCATGTGCACTTCATAGGGCTGCCCTGGGAGCAAAAACTAGTAGTGGATTGTAATGACTTTTTCCTTCTGAAGAGGGAAAATGTTTAGCTTATTGCGGTCTTCCTTTTCTTTCAGGAGTTCTAGGTTAAGTGGGTTTTGCTCAGTTACATTCAGCACAACGTAAGTGCAGCTGAGTGAAATCTCTGTCCCTAAGGTCAAAAGGTTTGCAGGAGAGAGCGGCAAAAGTAAACCCATAACCTGTTTTTGCCAAGGCGTGAATGCTCAGTAAAGCTCGAACTGCCTTCTCATTCTTAAAAGCGGGTGTGATACCAAGTCATTGATCAGTGTGAAGGAAGCACACCCAGACATTTGCTTTTCTATATGTAGTGGGAAAGAAGATTTAATTTATAGGGCTGTCACTTTCCTCCCGCCCCCTTTGCTATCAGCGTGAAGACTGGCTGTGGAGAATACTGCTCGCTGTTATTTTGCTATATAATCTTGGACAGGACATCTCATTTCATTCCCCTGTAAAACACCCCTTAAAAGCAGGAACTCTATTTATTAAGTATGATGACATATATAGCTGGAAAGTGTTCTAATATCTGACTAGTAATGATTCATTGGTGAAGCTACATCTTAGAGAGTTCAAATCCTGTCTTTGAAAAATTACTTTTTATAGGTTAGCTATCAATAATTGTCTATTTTAAAATTGTGTTGAAGTTCAGTTTTCTCTCTGGAGTACTGAAATTAAGCTATATAACTTATGTCTCTTTTAAACATTTCACTCATTCCTAAATAAATAGGTAAATCCACTAACTTGTTAGCTTGGGAAGGAGTAGATGAAATCAGACGTTGGCTGAAGTAATGTACACACTGCTGGGAAAGTAACAATTCACTGATAATATTTGGATAATATCCCATCAGTGCAATTATAACTCAGCTATAAAGGTAATGCAAGACAAATATAATACATCTTTTCTGCATATGAACCTGATAAGAGGGTTTTAAAGCTGGTCATTTGTTGCCTGTATGTACTGGGGGTTTGGGGTTCCTGCTCTGTACAGTGGAACAACGGGAGAATTGCAGAGAGATTGAGAGTGAGGAGAGGCGGCCCAGGTGAATCTTCTTTGTGTGTGAGGGTCTGCAGAAGTATGATTTCCTCGCTTTAAAGAGATTGCTTGTATCCTTTGTCTTGGTGCCACTCACAACAGAGCCTAATAATGCAAGGGCCAGAGCAAATTGTAGTTTCTTCAGTTTCAAAGCTTGTTATGACTTAGTGTATTCTCTGAATGGTTACTGGAGCCTTTATCCCGTCCTTCCAGGTATTATCTTGCTTATCTGCTGAAACATTTATGTTTCTCGACACTGGTTGTGTTTGTCAAGTGAGGAAGCACCGTGGTTATATTTTCCCTTCTGGTAGAAAGTTAATAATCCATCCCCACCTAGAGGAAGTTCTGCCTGAATGTTGGGAGGGCACCTCTTCTGAGCTAACAGAGTGGTTAATCGGTGTGCTGTTAAAAGTTTTGATTTCTCATTAATTCCTCTGTATCCTTTCATGCTTAGCTTTAGAAACGATAGTGATGCTTGCATTGTGATTTTGATCACGGAAGTAAGCTGCTGGAGACGTATTTTTTACTGAGGACACTTTCATAGCAGTATCTCTAATAGCTCATCTTTAATCTTTATTCTTGGAAGCAAAGTATACTTTGCAATGAAAATAAGCAGCCTAAGATTTAAAGCTTTTCAAGCCCTGTGAGTTGGGGATGGAGTGAATTATGTTAAACGTGTCTTACAATGCAAGCAGCAGCTTGGAGTGGTTGTATTTTGAATGCTGAAAATTCAGTTGGGTGTTGAATGGGTGATGAGTCAAGCTCCATGTATTTTCATCTGAAGAGTTGGAAAAAGAATGTGTTAGTCTGCCTGATGTGTAGGTGATTGAAGACCTTTCTGACCTCAGTGGGAGTTGATGGTTTGACTTATTGTCGTGGAACATTTGCATACTGTTTCTGTTTCTCTGTGAAGCTGAGTATCTGCTTTATCCTTAAATAGCCATGGTTGAACTTTTGCAGCAGTTTGACAAGTTCTGTTGAATCTACAGCACTTCTGCAGCAGTTGCTTCTGTTAGTAAGAATTATTATGCAGATTGTTTCTTAATGACAAAAATTGTAAAGTGTGTTTGTGTTAGGACTGCGTTAACAGCCAGTTCGCTGGTTGTAGGTACGATATACAAATGTTAATAGAACCTTTTTTTTTTATTGCTCTAAACATTTACATTGTTTCGAAGTTGCAGCTGTTTCAAGTGCCTGAGTGTGTCTCTGTTACCCAAGATTTTAATTGAACTCTTAAGGACCTAAATTGGACATGTGTAAAACCTGTCACTGTTATTTGAAGAAACAGATTTTCAAGGATAGGCTTAAAACACTTGAAAATAAAAGGGTCTTTTCTTCATCTAAGTGAAGTATGGTTATTCTTGCTCTCTGTAAATGAGTGACTTGCATAAGCAAGCACCTGAAACGTTATTTTAAGAGGAGAAATACTCTGCTTAAGGATAACTTGGGACCATTAATTCTTTGGTGAGAGATGTGGAGGATTTTTGGTTTTATTTTATTTCTTTTCTCGACTGAGAAATAATAACATAGCAGAGAGACATCAGAAATAATTGATCAATCTTCGTAAGCAGGTGTCAAAATTAATTGACAATACTATGGTAACCTTGCCTTTTCCCTGTAGGAGAACTACTGAGTAAGTTGACTACTTTACAAATGTTGCTCTGACTTGGATGAAAAAAGGGTGGATGGGGGATAAAATGAGCAGAGAGATTGTCTAGCACCATTTTACCATTTTCTTACTCCCATTTGCCAACTTTATTTACCCTTTGTGTTGTGAAGCATGTGGTAACTCATTACAGAAATTGAGATGTTGCTGTTACTGCAGTGAGTTCACATCTGTGTCACTCACTTTTCAGAATGATCCAGGCCTCATCTCTGCCTGGTGGTAACTTATTTTATTCTCTGTCCAGATTGGACATCTGAATGGAATTCTGACTTTGTGATTGATTTTCATCTTTTTAAAAGTTTTTTTTTTTTTCATTCCATTCCTTCCTCTCTGCTCTCAAAGAATATAAAACTTTTTTTTTTTTTTTAAACCAAAATAAAAGAGGGAAACTTAGTTATAAAAAGAAAAGGAAAAGGAATTCAGCCAGGTGAAAGATAAGAAAAACAGCGGGTGAGCAAGTTCTGTTTTTATTAGCAGGGAGTTTCAAGAAGCACAGTTCCCAAGATGTAAACAAGCACGAGCATGAAAGGGCAATGCGCAACTTTGTTTTGCAAGGTTGATTTATTAAGGAAGCGAAGCTTCTAGTGCTACATCTGCCACTCGTTCTTCCCCTGTCCTATCTATATCTTTGGATTTGTTGGTCATTTGCAGTTCTCACGGTGATATGAGTTTTGGCAGAAGGGAGAGGGAAGGGCTGCCTAGTTGTGTTATGAGACTCCAGGGAATTAAGGGATGCAAACATCATGAATGGCCAAACTACAGGAAGAAGTGCTGTCACAGCTTCTGTGTATTGAGATGTCAAAGTCAACAGTCTTGAGATGCAGCAGTACAGGAAAACAGGTTTCATTAGTTTTGCTACTCACAGAATGACTTCTTAGAAGAAAAAAGAAAATCCCCCAGGTTGGAGCAAAAAGTTTCCCTTTCTCTGGCTCTACTTTGGACGCTGGCATGTAGAAGAGCATCAGATAAAAATTTGTGCATGAAACTGTTCTTCCTCCTAAGGTTTTGAGTACCTGAATGACTAAAAATATCCCTTCTTCTAAAATTCTGCCTCTGAAAAATTAGGTTGTGTCTTCACAGAGGCTTATTGTTGTTTGTTTGATAACTGTGAGTCCCAGTTGGCAGATGTGATGAAGCGGATTGTACAGGATAGGTGAGCACCTCTGAGGACCTACATCTCAGTTAATCTGCTTTACCTAGTCCTAGATACCTGGTTGTTATGGAGAGAGTAAGACCAAATGTATCTATTTGATTATTAAACCTGGTCTCCAGATGTTCTTCTTGCAATTTTAAACTGCCTTCTGCATACTCTTAGTTTCTGGAGCTCCTATAAAAGATTTTGTGTTTCTCAAGGACAAAATGATTTCCAAGTACAAGCACATTCACAACTGAAATGTTAGAAGGGTATCGAATTTTGTTATTCCAGGCAAAAACCTTACTTTTTATCTGAAACTCTGAATTCTGTTGTCTGCAGAATGACTCACGCAAGGAAAGTGTCCTTAAATTGCAGATTTTAAATGAATGATAATGTTGTGTAAGGAGAGATCTTTAGAAAACACTTAGCTTTAGCTGCAGCCAGTTGAAGTTCATGCTGCTGTGAAAAGGGGTGACTTTATCCTTTCTGCTTCTCTTTGATTACATCTTTCTACTTCTTATGTAAGCATTAATATTCCTGCTGAGATTTGAAAAGTATCAACAGGAACATATCTCCCCACCTCCCAGCCAACCTTTTTTTTTTTTTTTTTTTTAAGCTAGCTCAGTTTCCTCAAGTTACTTCATTTGCATAAGACTCCTGCTGATCCAAAGGAGTTGGCAGCATGAGCAGGTGGAGAGAGGAAAAGAAAATTGTTACTTTTAGAACTGCTACAGATCTAGTTTTCCATAACTTTAATGTAAAACAACATCGCCATTAAACCGGTGCAACTTTTATTACAGGATGACTCAGGATTTCACCCTGTATAATTTCAAAGCTGCCTTTGTCATCGGCATGACCTGTACCTGATCCAAGACGTAATTATTCTTATTGACATCAGTGGAATTGCAGGTGGGATTTTGCACCTGCAAATTGCCTTTTTGTAACTCAACGTGCGAATGCTAATAAAATTAAACCGGTGGAAAAACATCAGTGATTATGATTTTATCCTTATGAAACGGGATCTTTATTTGAGTTGATTTTAGCAGCGATGCTCTGAAAAAACTCTCTTTCAATGTGAGTTACTCTCTCTGTATTAGAATTTTAAAGCACAATTATAGTTTGTATAATCAAGAGATTTTTAATTTTTAAGGTATATTTTTTTATTCAAATCTTGTTTTGAAATGTAGAAGCATAAGCCATATGGCCGTACTAAACTCCCCCTACAAGCTAAACAATCTGCACTGTAAGGTGTTCTTTGAGAGGAAAGCAGTGTTTTTGCAGACCTTAAATTCATTTTATTATAATATATTTTTGTTGTTACATGAAATACTTCCTACATGAAAGCATTTAGTTTGTAAAAGACCCTTAAAATCAAATAGTCCAACCGCTGTCCTGACAATACTGAGCCCACCACTAAACCATTTTAATGCTTTTTATGGTTTTTGTAATCAAGACCAGAAACGGACTCTGATTACCTGTTCTTACCACTTGCCTTATGCAGGCTGCAGGGTAACTCTTCATTCCTGTTTGAGTTGAGCACGTGCTTTAGAAAGCATTTCTAAAACACTTCCATTGACTCAAAGCCAATTACAGGCTCCCAGAATTCTTCTGTTGGTTAGTTATCATCACTGTTTTATGTAACCAGCAACAACAAGTGCATAATCCCCCTAATCCACAGAATCTACCCCACCTAATTTTTTTCTCTTTTAGTTACCCTGTGTTCTCATGCTCCAGTCAGGCCTTCACTGCAGAGCCTTTAGTAAGTGAAGTCTGTTCCCTGTGTAGGTGTAGACATGGTCACCTTATCCCCACTGCGAATGGAGAGCAATGCTCCTTGAGTCATCTCAACATAAACTAAGCTTTTCCATCCCTGATCGCTCTCTTGGTTTATTGCCTCCCCTATTTTATGGGTGTTCTTGAGCTGTGAGTGCCAGAACTACACTCCTGCCTGTTCGTGGTGGTTGTGCTGGTGAGAGGTAGACACAGAGTGACTCCTGCCCTGCTGTTCCGAGCCCTGCTGTGTGCAGCTGCAGAACTGCTTCTCAGCTCAGCACTGTGCTGGCAGCTCACACCCTCATTTTCTGCTTCATGAGCCTTCCTGGAATTGCTGTCTCCTCAGCACCAAGGCCCTGCTTTCCTCAAAGGACTCAGAGAACTGAACGCAGCCTGCCCTCTCGGCAGGGATATTTAATGGTGGGGGCTCCCAACACGTGTGGGATGTCCTTTTAAAAACGCCCTTCTTTCCCCATCAATCAATGGATAATTAACAGTGTGCAGTGTCCCTTCCTGTGTGCAAGTCTGAGACAACAGGAGAGGATCCAAATGCAAGTTAGGCAAAGGGCTGTGGATTCTGGAGTGGGGTTTGTTTGCAGGCTAAGTGGTTTGACACTTGGGCAAATGAGTGTGGAAACAGATGGCTGATGGCCCTGCCAGCCCTTCAGACAGCAGCAAGGGCTGGCTGCCATTGCTTTGGGTGTGTAACAAGCTCAGTTGTATCCATGTATGCTTATCTATCCATAAATGATACATAAATGCCTGTACAGGTTTAGCATTTAATATTTATTATGTTTTAAATTTATTTGGCAAATAAGTAGTCTCACACAGTGTTTCTCTTACTTCCTTTAATCAAAAAGAAGGCCTGATGATCATATTTTGGGAAGCATTACCATAGTTCATGTCATCTTTTCAAAATGAGTATAAGTAGTTTTTGAGAGATCAGTCTATCACACTGCACTGGAAATTGATTTAATTGTATCAAAATGTAGGCAGAAAAGGTAGGAGGTAATATGAGACACTACAGGAATATCCTTGGGATATTCTTGCACATACTAACAAATGCTGGTGAAAAAAAGACCTTGCTTTAAAACACTGCTACATAGACAATAAGAATTGGAAAACTCGTGCGATGTTGAAGAATAATTATCTGTCAGTGTCTATGGAATCATTAGCTGTATGGTCTGGACTTAGAAAACATGCTGCAGAGTTCATGTAAGGAGGAATAAATAGTGATGATACCTGAAAACAGGGGCACTCCAGTGAATGGCAGCTGTTAACAATAATAAAGGAAAAATAGTGAACTACAGGCAAAGTAGATGTCTTCGTGTGAGGTGGATGAGCAGTGGGAATTTTAAAAGTAGAGATTGCCCCTTATATTCTTAAAAACCTAATGGGTGGACTGAGAGTTGCATTGATTTTAGAGCTTCACGTGGATCAAGTCCCTATTAAGAAATGATAGAACTGAGCTCAGTATGGTTGGTTACTTAGTGTTCATTCCCAAGGTGCAAGAACTGCATTTGACTTTGAAGTTTCCCCCAGACAGAAAACCCTAAAGATTTTAGATCTCTAAAAAATCATTTAGTCACCAACATTCCAGGGTGAACATCCTAAACTTTCTTTTAATGCAACAGCATTTTTCAAAAAATCAATTCCACTATAAAACCTCTCCCAAAATTTAGAGCTTATGTTACTCATCTGAAAGAAATGGTTTGTAGGATCTGTTTGAATTGGTATTTTTACATTTCTTAGCTAGGGATGGAAATGTGCTACTACCATCATCTAATGGCAAAATATCTAGTCTGTTCATGCTAGTGATGTTTAGAAACAAGCTAGATGTAGAATATTTCCAAGTTTTAAGCAGCACATATCTGATAACCATGATTTGGGTAGGGAGTTTTGAATCCAGCATATTCTAGGATTACCTGGCAACGGAACAAGTGCTGAATTACTTAAAGATTGGATGCAGACACATAAAATGACACTCAATATCTACATTTCCTTATGGATTTCTTCCATAATTTATGTGCTTCAGTGTCTCATCTGTAAAAAGGAACTAATGCTTCCTGTTTAAAGACTTGAGGTGACCTATGACTGTAATCATGAGGCACAACTAATAAGGTAGATCGAATTCTAGAGGTTACATTTCTTCCTAGGAGATGACAAATACTATGGCATGAAGAACTGTTGTCCACACTATGCTGTGTATCTCAAACAGAGGAGTAAAATCACTTCCTCATTAGGTCAGATGAGCCAAAAGCTTGCAGTCTGTATTACTGCAGAATAATATTCTCTTATTCGAAGAGACTCCTTGGAAAAAATTGTGCATTGGTTGTCCCTGATAAGATATTTTTTTTTTTTTCAGTTGAAAGACCCCTAAAGACCTAACCCCCAACCTTGGATTAATTACAAATAAAATATTGTGATATGTTGTAGTACTTAATGGATATTTTGAAGAGTTATTGCTCTATTTGTAGGAATAAAGTGTTCTATATTAGTCATTACATTCCTGTGCCAGTATCAAAGAATGGTGAATTCCTGATTTGTAGGTTAATTGCATTAATATTATTACAGAATTATGAATCTGGATCCATAGCTCTTAAATGTAGATTTTTTTTATTATAAATGTGCACTTTTATGGACAGATTTATGTTTGTTACCATATGTTTGAGTTTTAACTAGTTCTCTCTTATCTTGAAGGCTAAGCACTTGCCTGCAATGGAAAAATGGATCATGTTGAGTATGTTATGAGATAAAGAACAATCAGAAGTGTCCCAAACGGACCGGTCTTTAACTATGTACATTACCAGTTGTGGCAGTAAAATGTGAGCAGCAGTGATTTTGGTCAAAAGCCTGAGAGGAGAGCTGGGCTTAGTAATATCTTTAAATATTCTGGTGAACTTTACAGAAACTTTGTTCAAGTAAACCATGAGCGTCTCACTGTGGAACAAGAAGACAAATGGGCTTCATTGATTGCCACCCACAATCCGTGGACAGAGATAAATTCATCGGAAAAATATCTTGCTTGTCATGATGTGGTTTAAAATACTTTCCCTTTTGTGATGGATAGAAACAACTCAAATATGGCAAGCTTCATTTTCTCGTTAAGGCATCTCAGCTTTCAAAACTCAAGGAAACTTTGATAAATTCTGACTTAGGCTAAGGAATACTTTGATAGTTCCAGCTTTATTAGTACAACTCAAATGCTGATTAATCCAACTGTAGGATAACTTGCACCCTTAATGTTTTTTTGTTTGTTTGTTTGTTTTTTAATCTATAGAATAAGAGTGTGCATATGTAAAATTATGTATTTATCATAAGGGAAATGCAACCCAAACACAAAATAGCCCTCAACCATGTTTATGTGTGCAAGCCCAGTTGATGAAGATGCTTTGGAGGATGGTTGATGATTAAATGTGTGCATGGTACATGCAAGTACCTCAGCAGTTATGGGGTAGAGGGAAATGAACTTTGTGTTTCATAGGAAGCATCACAGAGCTGCTTTAATGAAGCTGCTTTTGTAATTCTCTCCTTATCAGCAGATCTGTTTTGTTTGCTTCCTAAGTCAGCTGAGGCTTTTCCAACAGGTGACTTAAAACTAAACCTTGAGCAGGAGCTGGAAGGTGGTCTTGAAAAATGAAAAGTACTGGACAAACAAATGGCTGCCTTTGAAAACACACAGATTTGTGCTTGTGTGTACAGCTGTAATATCATGTTAAGACAGTTTTGTTAGAAAATATTTTTGCAGATGTTTTCTAAAATCTAATGCTGATATAAGTATTAAATTCAGAAAGTGTGTATTAAAATTAATTCCCCCTGTCCCCCAGTATTTGTAGTAGTATAGCACTTTATAGGAGCATCTGTTTTAAACTCAAAGTGGCACCATTTTTTGAGAGGTTTTAATTTTCACAGTGCTTGTACTGTTTTAACTTGGACAGGGCAAAATACCCTCAGTGTGTATTCAAGGAAGTACTTACCTCTACTCATCTGTGTAATACTCTATATCTGGATATCTAATTTAGGTACTAGGTAGCCAGGTGTCACAATGGCCTTGAGAAACACTCATTTATTTTCTCAACTGTTTAACAATGTAGGAAACCTGAAGTAGTGTGGTTGTCTAAGGTAACATAACAAGTAAGTGACTGAATTGAAATGGAAGCTTGAGAGTAAATACAATTTTCTGTAATTCTATCTCAGGCCTCATTTTGGAAAGACTGAATTGTCTTCAATTTGTATGTTCCTTTTCTGCAAACATAGTTTGAAGTTCTTTGTTTTCTCAGGTACCTTTACTGTGTAACATAATTGGATGCAGGAGAAAAAATTAAGTTAATATGTTTATTGTTCAGGTCTGGATACATAGCTGGGGAATTTTGCAGTATTTTACACTCACTGTTCCAAGCACAAACTGCACGTTATTCAATGAGTATGTGGGAGACCTCTGTTAATGCAGATATAAATAGCAATATAGGTTAGAGGTTGATGAATACTTAGAGAATTGATCTTGAAGGGTGGACCCAGCACATGAAAGCTGGACTGAGTTTGTGGTTAATCTATTGTCTGTGTTTTGTTTTGTTTTAAGGAGGGTGGGAGTGGTGATGGAGATGAGGAACAAGCAAACCACAGCATAGTATATTGAGTTCACAAAAGGTGTTCAATAACAGGAACATTGCTGGACTATTTTCAGTTTCATACACTTCCTTGAAGTGTACTTGCAGCATTTGGGGTTTATGTGCATTCAGAAATCTGTTCTCTTACACAGAACTCTAAAGTGAGAGACAGCCGAATATTCCTTTAAAGTTAGACTTGGGTTTTCTAATTTAGATTGACTGCATTTCTAAGTAGCAATTGGACTGGAAAGCAGAGACAGTGTCTGTTAGCTTCTCTTGGAATGATGAATGCTTGCAATGTTACCCTGAAATGGAATTTGAGAACATCTTACTCTGAATTTTTCCTTTGAGTTGCCTTGGTAGTTGTGAGGTCACGCTCAATAAAGATCTTATAAAGCCCTATCTATTATTAATAAAAAACCTCTGTGGTTGAAGTTCTTGCCTACTAAGGGGCATTCTTTTTAAAGAGTCTTATCAGTTCTTTTTGACACATCACCTGTAGCTCTTCACAGTTGCTATTTTTTATATCACCCTGATAAATGCGATATAAAAATAAATAAATCTTCTAATGAAAATCAAAGCAGATGGACACACTTGATCTTAGTCCTAACTTTTCTGTAATGAGCAAGGAGGACATTGTGCAATGTGTAATATTCTAGTTTATGTTGTAACCTTGCAATCTACAAGTTTCCTTTTTGCCTTTATGTAATTCAGGGGTATGGAGGTAAATTATTGTGCTTCAAGGCTGGGAGAAACAAAACTAAAATATACTAATTCTGGTGAATATGAACTTAGTTGCCCATGTTCTTTACTGGAAGAAATATCCTTTGTTGTTCTCATAGTTATGCCATTGCAGGCTTAGACTTCAGTGTATCATATCTCTTATTCTCTTATGCTTGAAGGCATCCTTTTGAATAAAACATCATTATTTGGTGAAGGAGATTCTCAGGCACCCTATGTTTAGAAATCTACAATTTTTTTTAAGAAGGAGCACCTTTTGGGTTTTTCATCCCTATTGAGAGCTTTTTTTCCTTTTCTGTTTGTTTTATTGTTTTTGTTGTTAACAGACCAGAGGTATTTAGGAGGCTGGCTGAGTTGATGTCCAACTATAGGATAACAATTTATGCAAACTCATCCTCACTATATCATGTATTTTGTAAATATATATCTTGTGATATAGTTTAAATGTCCTCATTTTGTGTGTTTCTGTTTTTAAAGACACTTGATCCCCCTTGTTGAATTCTACATTCTTTGCACGTTACATTCTTCTTGGTAGGATGTACTTGCCTTATAGTTAAGATTATTGTGCTCTGAAAGATTTTGTCATTGCTTCCCTAGAAAAGTGGAAAATGGGAAATGCTGTGAAAAATCTGTATGGAAATGTCTGTGAGCCTGCAAACCATGGCTCTGAAGGGAATTATGGAACTGAGGTCAGAAGGTTTGTGTATAAGGCTGTTGCTGTGCAGAAAAAGCTGCATATTCTGGTCAACACCAGACATTACATGTTTCTTTTTTTTTTGTGCATGTGCTCAACAGCACATGCTGGTGGGGTTCAAGGCATCTCTGTACTGGATTTCGGTGGTAACTTGGGTTCTAGGCTACATAAATCTGACCTGCTTGCTGCTGCTAATCTGAAGGGTGGATTTTTTTCATGATAGGGATGAGAATTTTGGAGGATATTCATAGGATCATAGAATGGTTTGGGTTGGAAGGGATATTAAAGATCATCCAGCTACAGGGACACCTTCCACTAGAGCAGCTTACTCAGAGCCCCATCCAGCCTAGTCTTGAACATTATCAGAGATGGGAGGTCACAACCTCTCTGGGCAGCAATTGTCTGTGCTTAAGACTATCAGAAGGACTTTTAGTTTCGGGGGTTTTTTCTTCCCCAAAGTTGAATTGTATTTAGTCTGTATTTAGTCTGTATTTGTGCAGTTCCTCAGGGGTTTGTATATGTTTATTTCTGACTCTTAAATTATTCACTCGAGCAGCAAAGAGAAAATTGCATACCTGTGTGTATATGTATGATGTCTCCAGATCAGAAATACCATATATTTGTTCATCTAACTAATCATGTTCAGTTTTTGGGAGGGGGAAATAGACTTCTTCAGAAAGTAATTTTCAGGAGCTGTGTGGGTAATGAGCTCAGCTCGGAGGTTTCACGTACTTGCAGAAGTATTTGCTTGAGGCAGGGCTAGAAAGAAACTCTCTAAGGAGGTCACTCTGTGCAAGGTAAGGAGTGTTGTAGAAGCAGGTGAAATTTGAGAACAACCACAAAATAAGATTTGGGGCTTGTAATTGACTCAGGATGGGAAACACCTCTTGGTTTTGGAGACAGGTTAACTTTTATGAAGGTATACACCACTGTAGACTTAATGACAGTTGTAGGATAAAAAATTAATGCAAATAAATTATTAATAACTTAATTACTAATAAAACATTTATCATTAATTTATAAGGAAATAAAATTACATTAAATTTATGTATTTTCTGCTAAATGAATATTTATGGTATAACAAGGAATAATAAGGCTGTTTGTAATTTTGCACTTGCAAGCAGACTGCAGGCCTGTTGCAGACTTTCAATTGCTATAGTCTTAAGATGTTGTAATTAATCTCTTTCACCTAATGAACTCTTGGGGACAGTATTTATCTTCCCAGTACTTTTAGAATCAAGCTGCTAAGGTGTTGTCTCATGCTAAGAATGTCTTCATTATACAAACAGTCCTCCTAGGTATGAATTTAATTACATTAGTGTGGCGCTTAGAAGGCAAAATAATTATTAACTATCTGCTTTTAGTTAGAGTTTGGTTTGAAATATTTTCCTTGAATTAGAGATGTCCAAGGCAATGCTCTCTTTAAGAGTTTTATGCATGAGAAGAAAGGGGAAATGCTTTTGTTCAAGTAGAATTCCCTATCCTCTCTTAAAATATTTTTAACTTATCCTCGTCAGAGGCTTCTTGAGGAAAAAGAAGAGTTGTTATTATGAAATATCTGGGTCTTTAAATGCAGAACAGAAATTAGAATTTTACTATGGAACAAAATGGGAACTTGAAAAATAAAACAATAAATGGACTCCAGTGTGTGACTATTATTTTGGAGTAGTTGGGTTTCGAATTTGTGCTGAAGATCATGGAAGGAAAAATGCTCAGGATGAATGTTGGTTTTTGATGTACAGTTATATGCTGAAGGGCAAGAGAAAAGCAATTGAATAAGTGTGGGTTTTTTTTGTACAATTAGTGTGAAATGTGAATATTTGATTCTGTATCTGTTTAAGCCTGTTTCTGTTGCTTCATTGAACTAATGCAGCATCTTATCAATTCTCTGTCTGTTTTCAGTAAAAACCCGGTGTCCACATTACTCAGTGGTTGTATCTGTATTTGTCAGGAATGTTTGAAGTTATTGCTGTCATGGGAGACACTTATTTCTCAGCTCATATTTTCTGTTATTGGTACTGGATGTAACTAGTTCTAGAAATTGAGCAACAATCTTTTGTAGGTGTTCAAAAATGTTATCAAAGTGCATTTATCTTCTGATTTAGAGATGCCAGGGCCGCATCTGAAGCAGAATTCTGCTGTTTGTGCCGTCTGGATTGAACTGGCAGGATTGTATGAGTAGAAAGACCTTTTGTATTTGATAATTTGGCAAATGCATCTGACCAACAAGTACCAGCAGTTAAAGCATCAAACCAGGAAGTTTGAAATTATACATAGAGGTCCATTTCTGATTGAAATATGTGGTCACTAAATGTCTTCCAAGGATTTCAAGTTTTTCTGCGTTGTGGGGAAAAGCAACAAAACACCAAACAGGTAGAGAAGTGTTTATGGAGACCAACAGATTTGATCAGCTTTCTTTTTTTTTTTTATGTATCAATTTATCAATACCCTGGGTTCTGCTATCTATACTCTGGAACTGCCATTTTTAAGAGGAGTCTCCAGTGTAAGTGGTCTCATTCTGTTTGGAATAATTCCACTGAGGGAGTGTTTCTCCATCCAGCTCAAAGACTGAGGGAAGGTCTCTGCAAGAGTCCTGTGACTTTCCAGCACTTCAGTCAGCCTTTCAGAGTGATAGACTTTTCCCATCTGTGCCTCAGAAGCAGCAGGAGTTTATTTTATTATGAACAAAAAGCCTCGGGCAGGGCTTTACATATGGTAGTTGTGTATTTTTCCCATATACAACTGTATTAAACTTTCAGCATCGTACGGGCCAGGTTGCAGTGGGTAACACTCAGTTGTGGGGCTGCATTAATTCCCTGCTCTCAGTTATTGTTTTTAGAAGAACAGCTTTTAGTCTGTGTAACCTTCAGGTGATTTACACGTAGAGCTTTCTTTGCTGGTCTAATACTCCTGGGGGTAGATGCTGAATTTCTCACAGAAGCTGGGAAGCTTGCCTGTTTTCAGGTGGTTTTTCATGTAGCTTTTCCTGTTTGTTTGACTGAATGCACAAAGAATATCAAACTACTGTGAATTGTTAGTAGCTGGGTTATATTATAATCGAATTGTTCAAAGAGGAGCCTGAGAGAGTGGGGTGATCTGGATGAATTAAGGCTCAGTATTTGATGCTACAGTCTGGTTTTGTTTCTTCCTGAGATATCAAATCTTAGGGAAAAGCAATTTTAAAGCAACTAAGTGCCCAACAATCAATAAATATAAGGCCATAATGGAATTATGAAGGGAAAAAAGTTTAAAACAACTGATCAAAAAAGTTCCCTTGCAAAATAGTAATCAAATTGATTTTTTTTTTTTAGGCTCTGAAGCGAGTATTTAGTGATAGTCCCTCTTTACAAACTGCCATGTGACAGTGAGTTTGAGAATTTCATTTCTATGAAAAATGCCTTAGAGGTTTTCTTACTGCCTTTACAGTCAATTAGATGCTCTCTTTTCCTATATCTTTTAGTGCTGTATAAATCAGCACAGAACTTATGAATTGGTTTTGTACTGCTGTGTTGCAGATTTGTTGATGAAACAGTTTATTGTATCATAAATAGGTTTAATTGCATAATCTAATGGGAGAGGGGGGATGGACTGAAGAAGGGGAAGAAACATCAGTAATGCTAGAAAATAAAGGATAAAAGGAGACAAATGTGTAGAAGCAATTCAATTGTTCTGAAATGCATAAAGAAAGTTCTTTTATTTTTCTTTTAACTTAAACAATAATGGTAAATGACAATTTATATATAAGGAAGAAGATGTATAAATTAGAGAAGACTTGGTAGCGCCCTTCATAGCACAGCTAAAACTTTACTGATCTTTGAGTGCATTTCTTGTTCCAACTCCTGCAGTTTTGTGTTTTGAGATGGCTCCAGTGCGTGTGAGGGCAGAAATAAAATGCTTTGCTTTGGTCATGGCTTATTTTTCTATCAACCACTTGTGGGAAGAAAAGAAACTATGCAACCTCACAAGAGTTCTGTTTTAATTCCAGTTCCTCACAATTTAGGGGACTGACAGTAATCTTTAGATTACTAATCCTGGATCTACAAGTCTTGTGTGTGTTGATGGGGTTATTTGTTTATTTATTTATTTCTGGAATGAATGACTGAAGTTCTGGATACTGGAATGTGCTCACTCTGGATACAAGTTTACCAGGATGAAACCCCAGCTCACTGCTGATGGGCTTTCACCACCAGTGCACAGTCACCTGAGCAAAATGATATATTTTAAACCATGACTGAACTGTTATTGTAGGTTTAAGGTAAAATTAATTATTTAAATTATGACTAGGAGAAAAGAAGTAGGATTTGTAAAGTATGTTTCCAATTCCAATAATGCTCCACTTATCAACAAAGTTCTGTTAATTTTAAAATTTCTTCTTTAGCTGAATATTGTAGTTGTCTGAAACTGCTAAGAAGTTATAATCTTGAATAATGGGGATAGAGGTAACTCTGAGACTTCTGGAGGAGGGAGCAGGGAGTTCTAATTTACCAAAAAAAAAAAAAAAAAACAACAACACAGAGAATGAAATTTAGATACCAGACCTGTGACGTTTGAATGAACATAAATGTTGAAACTTCTCTTATTACTTCTATTATAATTCAGCCTTCCTAGGACACTATTTGGCCTTGTATTAGGAACTGCGAATAACAATTATTGTTCCATTTGTTGCTGGATAAATGAAAATTACTGGGTCTTGTGGTATGTTAATTTATAGTTGTCACTTGGAAATTTTGGTAATTTTCTGTTATTTAAACGTGAGCTCTTAAAATTGCTATATTCTTTTGCCTCAACTTGTGAATTTTTCTTTTAACATGAAACTTCTTGATGATGTTCCTGAAGTATTGTATTTTCCTTGTATTTCTTTTTCTTTTTTTCCTTTTCAAGTGCTCTGATTTTTTTTTCTACCAACTTGCCTGCCTGCTCACCATTCTGGTAAACTGGGATTAATTAAGAAGGCAGGGAAGTTGGGATTAATTAAAAAGGCTTGCCTGTAAAGCAGCAGGGATTTGTATGAGTTGAAAGGTGAAGCCTTGCATATGAAAGCAAAATATTTCTAGGCCAGATAGATCTGTGTATATGTGTGAGTGTATGTACCTACCTGTATATCCATGTATGCATATAAAAATATACTTGAAAATAGAATTTTCTAGAGTGTACAGAAAAGCACAGAGTCCATGCTGTTGGTCCTTTGACTTCAAGCAGTGGCACAAGAACTGGAAACATTCTCTCTTATCTGGGTTTATTACCCCTGATCATTTTGCTGCTGAATGACAGCGGGAATGAGGAGGAGGAAGAGTTTCATCATCTCCTTATGTGCTTGGGTTGTAAAGCCAAATCACTGCCCCAGCATTTCTGAGCTGTGCTCCCAGACTGCCTGTCAGGATCTCGGAGGGGTTAGGTGGGCAGATTCACGTGTCTGTGCAGATGTGACATCCCACTTCATCCAACCAATTGCAGCCTTTTATGGATGCCTGGAAGCACAGCTGCTGAAGAGGTCACAGCTGCTGTGTGGGGGAAAAAAATAAGGTAACTGTGAAGAATAGCTGTCTGCAGGACTGGACAGCAAGGCTAAGCATTTGAGTTGCAATTTAGGCTTGAATACTGCTTTTATTCTATTTCAGTTTACAAGCTACTCTCATCTTCATTTCCCTCCAGTTTTTTGTCTGATGTTACAAGCCAGAGTGATTAAAATTGCTGACTGGTGACATCTCTGCAAGGGGTTCATCTCTTTCTTATTTTTTTCTTCTCTGTTGAGGGATTACTGGGTCATGTATGCAATTTTTGTGGCAAAGGCATAAATTGTTGGCAGGGACCTAAAAACTGTGTGAAAACGTAGTATAATGCTTTTGGGTTTTTTAATTAAGTTCTTGGCTATCTGTATGTGGCAAACACATGGTTCCCCATTATTGTACTCAGGGACATTCTTATAGAGAGGGGGTATTATGTGTCTTAAAAAAAATATAAATAATGCACAAAACCCCACCCCAAACCCTTGCAGTCACCTCTATTTGAAACTCGAGCAGGTATTTCTTAAAAGCATAGCTTTGTGTACAAGATTTAAATAAAAGGATATTTAATAAACTCTATATGCCATACTCCCAAACTCCATGGAGTGAAACGGCAGTATTTTGTAACTAAATATGCCATAACCATGTCCAAAGCTTCTTGGATCTTACATTTCTGTCTGAATTTAGGCTGTTACTCTAAATTTGTTCTTACAGTCTCTCTGATCCATGTCTATTTTTGTGTGCATAGTCACTTACTGAGAGAAGCTGTTTTCCCTCCATTTGCTTTTCCTTTTTTCCTCTTTTTACATACATAAAGTGTCATATTTTTACCTTTGACTTCATTATGTAAGGGTAAGAAAGTGTTTTCTTACTAGGCTCTTATCCCTTCTGGTCATTCCAGCAACATTCTCTGTTCATGTTCCAGTTTAATCTTTCCTATTCTGTTTTCTGGATATGGCTTTGCCTTGTCTCCTGTGCTGTGATGCTGTTTCTGCCTCCCTGCTTCTGGAAATCCCACAGCTGGATCACTGCCTGATCTCTGGAAATCCCACACTGTAGCATCATTTCTCTCTCTTTCTGGAAGCGTTCCATTGGTGGCATTTAGTCATTCTGCAGCTGTTTTAATTATTATCCTTCTCCAGTGGACTAGTTAAAATTATTCCCCTGAGTTCTAAGTGCAAGACTAAATTACTAAATTTAATTTCAGTTTTGTTAGTCCAGCATTCAGGTCACCTAGCTCTTTGTGTGGAACATATTATTCTCTAATAGTATGAACAACTTCATGCCATCTATAAATTGCCATCATTGTTAAGTATATTTTTAAGGCCTACTTTTGCCTACACCTGCTATCCAGTTGTATTTCCCATATTGGGTTAAATTTTTTTGCTGATAGACAACCTCTTGGTCCCATTTCTATCTGACTTTTTTTTTTCTGACTTCTGTTACTGCTCTCATATTAACTTTATCTCCAGCTTTAACTAATTGCACAGGTTATTATTGAGCCTTCTTATAATGGCAATTTTCTTTATACTTGCTTTTTCAAAGATAGTGTGTGATGTTAAGAAATTTGATGCATTTTATTCTGCTTTCCCCTCACATCCATATTTTTAGATTAAATTATGAATATAGAATAATGAGAAGCCAAACTAAAAGGTTCTATTAATTCTGAGTAATTCTTCCCTTTTTTGCGTTAAATTTCAGTATAATATTTTCTACAATATGACAAATGCTATAATTTAATGTATTTAATAAAGTGCTTGTTGCTTAATTTACAAGTTAATGTATTGGTTCTTTTGATTCCCAGGGCTCTCGTGTAGAGATTCTTGTCTCTGTTCTGGTATGGCAATAAGTTCTTTGAATTTTATTACTACTAAAATTGTGATATTATCCAATTCTACACACTTCATTCCATGAGCTATCTTCCTTTTGCAAAGTAATACTATACATCATCATCCTGAGTGACAACCATCAAACATGTTCTTTATTTTGTTTTGTCTTTAATTTCTATTGCCTCATGCTTCCTGATGTGTTTGCCATTTGTTTGCCAAGTTTGTAGCCCTATATACATATAAATAGGACTGAATATTTATATGTAGGACATATATATATGCACTCATACGAACACATGATCTAACAAATTTCTTTAGCTGAGAACATTATTATTTTCTAAAGATTTGTACATGAACTGGTTGCTCTAGAATTATTAGAGTTATACATTACAGCTCAGATGTTTTGCTTTTGTGGCTGATTGCCTTGTCGTGTATACATTGCTTAAAATTAGAACAAGAGGTAGTGCTGACCAAGTTACAGATTATAATCACATTATCTCAACTTGTCTTTTGAGTTGTAATTAGATAGTAAGCAATCTTAGGCTTGTTTAGAGTTCTTGGTTATTTTAGCCTCACTTGGAATTCGGGCAGTATTTTAATTTTGACTCGTATTTCCTCATAAAGCCCCAGTTGTCTCTAAGGGAAATAGCACTGGGTTCATCTCCATTGCTTTATAAAGTTCAACCACTTAGAACAGAAAATTAGTTCTGCTGAGTTGTGCTAGAAATGCACATGTTCTATATTGCTTCCCTGTTTACTTTCTATCAATTATCTTAATTATTAGTTGCATAAACAAAACCATGAAATAGTTCATCGTTTCTATGAATACTGGCTGTCACTGAGAGCACATTCTAACTGGCAATAACAAAGAAATAATATCTCATAACAAGTTTATGATCCCATGGAATCTATTCCGCAAAGCAATTTGCAAAGACACATTATTTCTGTGCTTGCCTAGTTATTAAAGGTAACAATTTAATCAAGGTCTAATCATCTCAGATTACAGCTGGAGTGCTAATGAGTATGTACAGCTGCTTTGGCTTTTCTGTTATGTCCATATGGATACTCAAATTGATACTCTTACATAATGCATGGACATAATAGCCTTCCATCTTTGCTCTTTTTTTCTCCCTCTAGTAGAAATGTAGTAGTCACTGATGAAAAATGTAAATGGAAATATCTAAGACTTAAGGATCATACATCCTGGCTTAAAATGTGCTAATTAGTTGCTCTTGGTATTTAGAGTAATTATGCTATTTGCCCAATATAAAAAGCCTTGCTGCTCTTATATGCTCCAGTAGTGGCCTTGTTGTTAAATACTTAATGCACCTGGTACATCTAATTTAGTATCTCTGGTTGATACGGTGTCAAAATGAGTATCTTTACTGGAATTGTGTGGGGGAGAAGAGAGTTATCATGAGTTATGACTTTTACCTCCCTGAGCACCAATAATGTTTACACAGGTATTAAATTGGGTTTGTATCCAACAGTACTGTTCACAGGTACCCGATTTTCAGGAACATCACTCCCGTGAAAATATAGGAATGAAACAAAAACAATCCTGCATAATCCACCCGTACCTCATTTTTTTATGGTAAATTACAGGAAAGTTTTTTTCAAGGGACGTTCGTTTGTTTTAACTCACAAATCATTTCAAAAACTCCCAACTAACCAGTATGCCCTGCAATCCAAAGAAAATGGAAGTTTGTCACTGTACATCTGAAATATAGACTAGCTTGTCACTTCTTTTGTGCATTTCTGTAGGTTTCAATCTTTATTTCCTGTCAAAAGCAGAGATGCAACTTACTACAGAAGAAACCCTCCATCCACACTTCTAAGAAGGAAATAAATCAGTGTTGGAGGGGTTTTAAAATTTGCTGTTGAGACATTTTACGTGCTTATTAACTGTGATGCTAAGATTAGTGGATTAATGGCATTTCATGGCTTTTTTTTCTTTTCTTTTGTGAAGTTGAGTAAGTTGTGTTTTGTTTAGGGTGGTGTGAAACAGGAAGCTTTCTGGATGATGATGACTTGTGTGTGTTTAATTCACCAGCAGTGTTGTTCTGAGTCCTAAGATGTCCGTGATCCTGATATCTTTATCTCGCTTTTAAAGGGAGGGAAATACCCAAGCAATACAAAGAAGAGGAGGATATTGTGGTGTTTGTCTCTTTGTGAAAGCTGACTATTACTGGATGAATAAGACAGGGAATAAGCTATTCCTGCTAAGTGTGTAATAAGTACAGCAGCTGGGCATCCACTGGACACAGAAAATTTTGAGCTTTGACAATTTTTGAATAGAGAGCTGTCTGAAAAAGATTGTGTTTATTCTCATCAACTCTCTGAATTGACAAAGTAACACTTCATGATCAATTTATTGAAATATTAGCAGAAATGTACATGTTCTTCCTGAGATAAGAGGACTAGGCTGACTGTACCTCTCTGCTTTAATTAAACAGAAATACTTTCCTCTCTGGATCCTTTTGGGGCCCATTTGTCCAACTATAAGATGGATTTTTTTTTTTTCCTTTTGCAACATACTTCCCACGCAGAAATCCCTGTTTGCAGCACCACTGTTGTGCAGAGAATGCAGACTATCCCTGTTAAATATTGCCATATTAAACTGACATCAACAGCACTTGCAAAGCTTTGCAGCCTGGCAGTGATCTGTGACATAATCCTCATGTGAAAACAGTCCCAAACAGGTAATACTTAGAGATTTTTATAACCTTATTATATAGTTAAGTTCACATTATCATTATTGTAGTCTTACAGTTTTTTTAGGAAGGCTCTGGTTTTGAAATGAGAAAAGCAAAGATAATGCAGGTGTATGGCTGGATGAGTCAACAGGTATTGGATGTTGTATTTGACACACTTTCCACAATGATCCCTGCAGATCTTGGAGACTGGAACTTTTTGGCCTCTGTGCAATAGGGACTTTCCATGTTGACCTAAGTGATACCATTCATCCTCTATTAATTGGATTTTTTATTTAATCTGTCTTTGTCATTGTCACTCTTTGAAAAGAGGTCTTCTAAAGAGTGGTTTGGTTGTTCAGCCTTTTTGAAATTTATTCTACCTGCACTATTTTGTGATTTCCTTGCTTTTTTTTTTTGTTTGTTTGTTTTCCATTTGTCTTTGATGATAGAGGTGTCTCCTTACTTGAGACTCTCAACTACTGTGCATACCATGAAAAAAAAAAAAAAAAAACAAGGGAAAAAATATGGGAAACTACTAATCCCTACAAATCACTTGGAAAGCTTACTAAAGACATGTTTTCTCCTCTCCCCAGGCATATATTGTCTGTTAGTAGCTTAAATTCACCTTGAAGATTGATGCTTTCTGTTATAATTGTATCTTTATTTGCAATTTAGCCAACCACTTAAGAGACAAGAGACGAGCCATTCAGCCTTAGCTCTCCTCAGTTTTCTCTATTGTTACCTAAAGGATCCCTCTTCACTCCTTTGGCACGTGCAAAGCTACTTTTGTGTTTTTACCACTTGTTAGAGTGGTATAAACACTGATGAGAAGAATGATCAGAACTACAGGTGTTGAAGCCTTCCAACAGGTCTCTGAAGTTGTGCTTTGCCCTGTTTTGCCTGTAAGACCCAATCCTGTGTCCCTGCAAAGCCCTGCCAGAGGTAACACGCTCAGGGATGAAGGGAAGGAAGGGTGGCTATGCCTGTGCATGGTAAATTAGAGAGAGGATTTATTGAACCTGGTGTTCTGTAGATGGTTTGGAGAGGAATAGCTCACTTTTCCAAGCCTTTGCCAAACTTGGTCCTCTTCCACACAGTAATCTTAGCCTGAATGTGATTCTAAAGTGAGATTTTATTATGTGAAGTCACATAATAAAACATTCTTCTGTGAATGATTTTTTTTTAAATCATTAGTATGTGATTGAAACAACAGTACAGTGTTTGCACCTTCTTTTAATAACAAATAACTCTTGCAGATTTACACCAAAGCAACCAAGGCAAGGTCTATGTCCATTTTTAAGCTTAGTGAAATTTTTAGATCCCTTCAAGTTTTTATGGTAGCACAGGGTATGTATTGAAATGCGAGAAATATGAGTAAATACTTCCCTAAAGCTCACTTATCAACTGAAAGCTTTTTAAAGCAGCCCTGTCAGTTTAAATTCCCTGAAAGTATCATATGTAAAATGATACACACATGCTGTATAATCCTATCGTTAGTAAATGGATTTGCAGCCTAAGAACTTCTGTGAATTGGAACACTTGGATCCTTAGGCTTATTCAAGAAAAAGCATTTTAAAATGTAAAGGGATTAAAAAATTGTATTCCTAGTGATTTTGCAAGCAAAGATTTAGCTTATTTTTGAGCTAAATGCAAAAGCTGACACTGGGCTGGCAATTCCCGAACTCCAGGCTGAGGAAGCCACCTCAGTCACAATTGTATATTCAGATATAGATATTTAGACTTGGTATTTAAATTTTATTAAGCTAGTTATTATTGTAGAGAGTTATGTTTCTTAATTGTATAATTTGAGATACTGAGAATATGTCTTGGAGTATTTTTTGTCTCTTTGGAATTTCTGTGGCTATTTTTTCTTTTTGATAGAGACTATACAACTACAGAGGTGAGGTGTGTTTTAGCTTTCTGCAGTTTTGAATAAAAGCTTATTTTGGGGATGATTCAACAAGCTCTTTTTAGACTGATGATAAAAAACTTACTGAAAAGCAAGCCATGCTATAATTAGTTTGAATTTTGCTTTAATGATAATATGTTGCAGTTTAATGACCTACTAACAGTCTTGTGCACAGTGCTGTCCTCAGAGAGCTGAGCTCAGGAGTGATTGAAGCTCAGATGAGTGATTTAAGAGCATCTTCTGGTGACTAATCAAAGGCCAAAAAAAAAAAAAAAAAAAAAAAAAAAAAAAAAAAAAAAAAAAAAAAAAAAAAAAAAAAAAAAAAAAAAAAAAAGAAAGAAAGAAAGAAAGAAAAAACCTTGTTTTGACTGTGGGGTGAATGTTTACCAGAAGGATATCCTGAAAAGAGACTTGATCTGTTTTACAGCTGAATATAGTGGAATATTAGCCTTTCTGCTCTTGACCCTTCCCCTCCCCCCAGCTCTTAATCTCTTCTGTGTTTTCAAGCATTGCTGAACAGATGCTTATGGTAGATAAGATCTAACAAAAAAGTACTAATAATCACAAACTCTGTCAGGAACTGAGGTTTAACTGTGGTTTAGTTAATGTAGATTTTTCTTTTTTCCCCCCTGAAACAGCATTTAATGTTCTTTAGTCCATAACTCTACTTGTACTTGTTTCAATTTGTAACACCTTCGATTCTGGCAAGACCTTGGTTTGGAAATAGTCACATGTTGAAGGAAGGCTGTGTTATATTCTGCAACAGTGTTGAAATCATTTAAGGTCAACTGCAAGTTTAGGAAAACAGTTGTTTCCTTCCCTGTGACTTGTTGCTGGTATGAAGCTATTAAGCTTTGGAATTATTTTCTTTACAAGAGGAATTTTTTTGCATTGATAAGCATAGAATCAGTTTTGATCAGCCAATGTTGATGCAATGGACACTTTAGAGTCACAGGTTATCTGAGATATTGGCAAAATTCCAAGCTGTAGTCCACAAACCGAGAACTGAATGAAAGTGATATTGAGACTTGTGTTGTTGTGAGGGGTTTCTTTTGATCTGATTCTGAGCCCGTTTTGGAATTCTTGATGCATGCTGCTTTCAGGCCATGTCAGTAACACAGAATCTTTCAAGGAATATTTCATGAGTTTTCTCCAATAAAAATCAGGAGTTTATTGCAATTTGTGTGGTTTTGTAGGATTTAGAAGGAGAATTGGTTTTTAGTTAGTTTTTGAATCTCCTCACTCATTTCTACCTGTAGTGAAACTGTCTGAAAAGCAAAACTGAACATCCAAAACATTAAAAAATAAATAAGCTTTACTCCCAATTAAAACAAACAAACAAAAATTTCACAGAATATGCTGAGTTGGAAGGGACCCACAAGGACCATCTCCAAGAGTCCCACCATGTGCCCGAGAGTGTTGTCCAAACATTTGGGCAGAACCTTTATCTAATATCCAACCTAAACCTCTCCTGACACAACTCCAAGCCATCCCCTGAATACGCTCCTTAAGGCCATTCCCTGTTATAATTGAACTATTGCTGATATGGAAGGTACTGCTTCTGTCAGTGCCTGCCTGTTGTTTGGAATAGTTGCCTGGAAAGGTACTAAAGAAACAATCTAGTAGAGCAGGTAAGGTCATGTAGGCAAGGAAAGTAAATTTTATTTAAATGAGATGGGTTTTAATTATCATCCTTGCTGCAATAAAATCTTCTTTCAGCTGAATAAATTCCTTCAGATGTCTGAATTCCTTACAAATTGTCTGTCAGATGTGCAAACCAGTGAACTTTTTACTGAATTTACTATGTATTCCTGTTTTGTTTAGGCCAATCATAAAGCAATAGTTACTCTATATTTGTTTTGTCTTCTAAAGGCCTTTTTGTAGGAATCCATTGCCAAGAAAATTATTCTGCATTTGCTGTTAAATGACTTGTTGAATGAGGTGATACTTGATGGCATGTTTGTAAGCTGGTCTATTAAACAAGAAAAATACTTCTTTTGAACAATGCTGTTTTAGTCTACAGTTGCTGAGAGAAGGAGAATCTTGTCCATGTATGGCCCTTGGATGTCTTTGGCATACGATTCATGAAATTTGGGAGAAGGGGCAGCATCACCCCATCCTTCTCCTTCTCCCTGACCATTCAGCTGCATTGAAACAATTCTCTGCTCTAGTGCTTTCTTCTACCTGAATCATCACTTCTTCTCTAAGCCTTAGGGTCACTGCTTTTTCCTGGCCCTATTTCAGAGTGATTGCTTGCCTTCCCATTCCTTTTCCTCCTCTTGTTTCCAACAGCCTCATTTACTGACTTTAGACTCCATTGTAGGGCTTTGTTGATTCCTGCTGGATGTTGAACACTAAGCTGTGTATCAGCAGCTCCTCTCTGTGTACAGGTATAATTTCTGTTTATGCTGTCTTGATGAAGAGTGAATCCTTGTTTCTAATCCATTCTGCTTTGTGTTTGAACTGAGTGGCAGTAGATCAGTAGCAGCTCTGAGGGCTTTTTATGGCAGGAGTTGGATGGTCAGCCTGTGAGAACCTGTTACCTTTGGAGCAATCATGAGAATTTCTGCTCATGAATGACAGTCCTACACTTTCTGTAGCCTCTCACTGATAAGGCAGGTTGGCTGTGTGTCCCACATGCCTTGCTGTGTCCCTGTAAGGATAACATGAACAGACCTCTAAGAGTTCTGGTCCTGTAGGTGTGTGTTTTATTGTTATGCTCTGTTAAAGTGGGCATTCCAAGCAACATTCCCCTGACCTGCATTCTCCTTTCATGGGAGATGAGGGACAACAGTCCCAGGATGAATTTTTGTATGTTCTTTCCCTGTTCTTAGCTCCATCGATGTCTTTTGAACAATTGGCTGATACTGATGAGTGCCTTGGCAAGGCAGAGCACAGAAGGGTTTTGGAAATTTCAGCAGGAACTTTTATGTCTTTGTTCAGTGAATTGGCAGTGTTCTTATCAAGTCAGGGTGTGAGGGAAACAAGTTTTCTGTTGTAATTTTTATGCCTAGCAGAAAGAAATTCTAAAAAGTAGTTTTTTATTCCATGCCTGTGTGGTGAATAAACCCCATGCACTGCTACATTGGCTCTTCTTTCAGAGTAATTTCTTTCATAATTACACTAATATGATGGCTCATTTAAATCCTAAGCCCATATAAGCCTCTGAAAATGGAATAACATGCAGTATCAGATGAGTTTTCTCATTAGAAGTACAGGAATGCACATACATGTGTCAGCTTGCAGGATGCAACCTCTTAATTTTCCTGAATGGGTCTTTTTTGGATGTAAAGCTTCAAAAACGTGTATGCCACTTTTCAAAGTTTCCCATTAGTGGTGTGTTGTATATTTGTAGTCTTTAACTGGTTTGTGCTTCGTTGCAAATAAAAAAAAAAGTGAGGTAAGAGAAAATATTGGAAAAATGAATTTATCACCATTTAAATAATGTGATTAAATTTTGTCTTATCTTTTGTGTTTCTGCAGACAGTAAAAACAACATTACATTCTCCTACGACCTCCCCCTAAAATTGCTCTGCTTTGTGATGCAAACTAAAACTCATTTCAGAAGGGTCTAAGATCATACAGGTTTGAGGCTGTTAGGACACTTCACATCATCAGCTTTAGAGATGCAAAATCATTGCATTAGCAGATCTTCTGTTAATAGTTCAGTAAATGGGAAGTTGTATTTTCCTCATGATGGATATAGCATACAGCAATTCTGTGTGTGCTCCATATTCTAATATTTCTCATCACTATCTGCAAATTGTTCTAAGTGTTTCATTCCAGTTAGGAGCATACGAGCTCAAAGCTAAAACTGCTAAGAAATTCTGCTTTTCATTTTAAACTTCAGTATTTCCTTAATTCTCGTTGTGCCTTTAAATACAGAACAAATTTCAGGCACAGAATTTTTTTTTTAACATTACAGGATACCCTCCCCTCACCACCTCCAAACAAAAAATCCTGCTCACACAAACCAAAAAAAAACCTGCAATCCCCTCTACCAATCTATGAAATGTTTGATTCTGTGAAACTGGCAGCTGGAATAATTAGTACTCAAAATATTGGGGGTTTTTTTATCCCTCTTCATCCACTTTATACTTCTTCATCCACTTCTGGAGGTACTAGTGGAATTTGCTAATAGTGTTATGACTTACCCACGAATTAGAAAGTCAAGCAGAAAATATGCGTGAAATGACACCTGCCATGGAGTGAAATGTGTTCTAAAACGATGCTTTCTTATTACTGATAGGAATCTTTCACATTCCCAAACAAGAACGCTTTGTAATTCGCTAGAGACGTGAATACCATTATTTCATTTCTTTACAGCAAACAGAGGGATGTGCTTTGTATTTAAGCCACACGTGTAATGTCCTGATAATTGCTATAGCCAGGAGTCCAAAGTAAGTGATTATCTGTGTAATCAGCTGGAAGACAGTACTTGAAACCCAGTCAGTAACCAGCCCTTTGAATTTATTAATCAATTGCGTTTTTAGAAGCACAATTATCTCTTATCTCAGCATTTGTACTGAGGCTGTGATGAGAGATGGGAACCTCTCATGAAGCAGCGTGTGTGCTGATGGGAAGTGCAAGAGAGGAAGAAGAAATTGCTGTTTAGCATATATATGTATAATATATTTATCTATATATAATGAAGACACTGAATTTTAAAAAGTGCTGGAAATGAAACAAATCATAAATAATATAAAATAAAAGAAAATTCTGTTACTGTATTCTTAGGCAGGGATGTTAAGAGATAACGGTATTTTTGTATTTCTTTGGAAAGTGTGTGTGTGTCAAAGTTTACCGTGCTTGGATAACTCCAGAACTAATATAGTTAGTGGGAGCTGGTGCTTGCAGCATTCTGGTGTGAGGTACTTTCCTGCCATGAGAATTCTGTCCTTAAGAAATGTAAAATCTGATGGTTAAAAAGTAATCAACCTAAATGACGGAAAGGCAGGAATAGGTGCTTCTCGGCTAGCACAGGTTTTTATCAGAAACTTGATTTAAATACTCAAGCAGAAATTTAGGAGTGGGTGGCACACTGGATTTAGGGCGTTTGGCTGTTACCTCAGGGAGCTTAAGGTAAAGCCCTGAACTAGGTCACAAGTGAAAATGAGATTTATGGTGATGTACAGTGAGAAACTGGCACAGTGCATGTTGTTGCCAAGCACCTCAGTCTGCACTGTCTGTATACTCTGTGCTCCACATTTTAAGATCCTGTAGCATGTTTGATTATTTTTAGAAGTCTTATCAATACATATATATGGCTTGGAGTGTAAATATATACATGCATATGTTTAAAGTATATCCAAATATGTAAAAATTTATAATAACTTTATTATCACTCATGTTAACCTGGTGATTGGATCAAAACCTGTAGGCAAGCTTACCTTAATGAGGAGACTACTTGGATTGAAATCTATTTAAAGGTAAGGGAAGTAGGTAGCACAAGAGACCCCCTTGGCTTAACTGCGGGTGTCTGAGTCTGCTGAAAACCAGAAGAGAAGCATCCCAGAGATGGAAAAGCAGACAGATACCTGTTGAGAACCACAAGGGCATTTCCGGGGTGTGCAGAGGTGCAGTTAGAAAAGCAGAAGCTCAGCTTAAATTGAAATTGGCCAGAGGTATCAAAAACCTTAAGGAAAATGTTCTTAAGGTACATAAACAAGCAGAAACAGAACAGAAACAATTGCCTGCTGTTCAACAGGAGAGGTCAATTAGTCACCAGCAGTGTGGAAAGGCAAAGTGCTCCACACTTTGTTCACCCCTGTCTTTCCTGGCACTGCTGGGCCCTGGGAACAAGAACCCAGGTTTGTGTAAACACAGACCCACTGTCAGCCAAGAAAAAATTGGTGCCTGAACTATGACAGAGCTGGACCCCTACAAATCAGTGGGCCATGGCAATATCCACCTGAGGGTGTTCAGAGAGCTGGTTGATGTTGTGGGGCCACCCTCCCCACAATCTTTGTGAAGCTGTAGAGATGGGGGACATTCCAGAAGACTGGAAAAAGGCTGATGTTAGGGCTGCCTTATAGAAAGTAAAGCCTAGAAAAAGGAGCTGTAGCTATTAAAGAAGCCTAAACTGTAACTTTTGTTTGTTTTGAACACAAGGAATAACAGAAGGATGATGTGTTAATCTGGTGGTCTTAAAGTAACATAATCTCTGAAGGTACAGAACTTTTCTAAATGAAATAATAACAGTATTAATGTGGTAGGAAAAAAAGAAAGTAATGGAACCACTTCAGTCTGGTGGAGTATGGTGGGGTTTTTTGTAGCTGTTGGGGTTTTTTTAAATTTTATTTTATTTCTTAGTTATCTTGGCAACATTTGACCATAAAAATAACTCTTGGCTGAAACAAGCATTGTAAAATGTTAGAGCAATGGGGTGTCTCCTTGCTTCCTGACAGATTCTTTACCAATTCCTATTTGCTTCTAATAGCAGCTATCTAGATGGATAGTTGAGAAAACATTGGGACTATTGTTAATATTCATGTGAATCAAGACCGAGTTGTCAGAATTTTGAATATTTCAAACCTTACTCTTTTTTCCTGAGAAAATGAGTAACCATGACATGAAATTGTGAGTGCAAGAAGTTCAGTCAGTGAATCAGGTGTTTATATAAGTTTGTAGGGTTTTATACAGCTTTTTGACCTTTAGGATTTTATATCTAAAGTAGCATACTTAAATGAGATGGTGATGCAGGGAAATGCGATGTCTTGTGCTTGTATCAAATGCCAACTTGATTTTCTATCAATTCTCAATTTTAAGCATTGTGGCAGGCCTATTTATAGGCAGAATTTTAGATGCCATCACTGAACTAGCCTGGGTATTTCTAATAGAGTACACGTCTGTCTCATATGATTTTGTCCAACCATGATATTAAAATAGTAAATATCAGATGTCTGTAGTATTCCAGATAAGGGAGGTGAAGCTGCATTTCTTTCACTTCACTTCTTCTCACTAAGTTTTTTCCAGGTCAGTGGAGGATATCGTGCTGTTTGCAGTATCTTTTACAAGGCACTGATTTCCAAGTTGAGATGGAGAGCCATGGCCACCTGGGAAATATTGGCAAGATCTGAACTGTTAATTGGTGTAGCCATTCTCTAGGAAATGTGAAGTTCACTGTAGGTTGACTCAACTACACTCAATTTTATAGAAACTTTTCATAAATACTACATGTTAATCCATCTGTGTAAAAGTAGGTAGCATAACAACTTCTTTAGTTGATAACTTCTAAATGTTTGGGGAGTGATACAGTGCTTAGTAGTTTATGTTTCTTAAAATGTAACAAAACAGCCCTCTTCTTTCTCCCTAGAAAAGAAGATTTCTACTTAGGAACTATTTTCTGGGCTCAGGTTAAAAGAGGTCAACCATTTTTCAGTAAAATATGTATACTTGCATACCTGTAGGTCCCTCAAAAAAAAAAAAAAGTCACCTTGTTGTGAATTGTTTGAATGACTTGTATTATAATACACAAAGTTAATGCAACTGGCATGATAGGATCATATATGCACTTGAGTTTTAATTTTTGCTTACAGTGGCTTGATGTTAGTGCTTTTTAAGGTGAATGAATATTTAATACAAATGATGTTCAGAAACTGTTGACATAGTTGAGTAATAGAATAGTGACTGTTAGGGAAAAGGCAGGAGTTTTTTTGAAGGACTTTATCCCAAATACACACAAATGGAATTTCTGCTTTTCTTGTGACGTTCACAGATTTTTGAGTGGGGTTCCTCACTAGGCAGTGTGGCCAGAAGCTACTCTCTTTTTAAGTGAATGATTATGTCACAGAAACAAAAATAGATTTTCGTACTGAAAAAGGGAGAAAAAATGAAACTTTCCATGCAGCAAGTTCCAGCTCACACAAGCTGCATTGATCCCATATAATACTGCCTGAAAAAAACTGTACTGACAGAATTGTATTTGAATTTCTACGCTTGAGTAGACATAATTTACCTCAGTAAGATGAACTAGAGTAATACCATTTTGTCCTTCTGTTGAGGAAGTCAACAATCTCAGGGAATTACAGGTTATATACAAATCAGCATAAAGGCATCTCTTTGCTACTTACATTCAGGATATTAAAGGTAATTATATTCAGGATATTATGGCTATTAAATAATTATTTGGTTGCTATGCTGGTTGGACTACAGCTGGAGTAGTAGGTACCTTTCTGAGATGCAGATAAGTTGGAAAAGTTCTAGAGGAGGAAAGTCTAGAAAATGACACCTGAGGAATGCTGGATTAAATTGCTTTTTTCAGAGAAGAAGAACCTGAAGGTAGATGTTTGTTCAAGATAAGAAGAAAGAGGAAGAATATTACCCAATGTCCAGGTCTGTGTTCAGGAAATAACATGTTTAAGTTAGAAAAAATGGGAGTTTGACATCTAGAAAAACTTCCTAATAATAAGGCTAAGTCAGTACTAAAATAGATTGCCTAAGAAGATTGTAGACTTCTTTCATTGGAATTATTAAAATCAGATTAGACAAATAACTGTGAAGAAAGATTTCACTGTGGTTGGGGTAGGTGTTAGAGCATGTTGTCACTGAATGCAATTTAAGGGGTTTTGGATAAAAGAAACCAAGCTCCATATTATGAGGAGGTAGAAGAAAATCTTTAAGTACTCTCATACAGGTTTTTCCCATCTCTTTTTACACAGCATCCTTTCAGTTGTTTTGGGGACTATTTAGAAATGTGCTTTAGAATAACAGCCTTTGTCAGAAACAGTAAATGAGGAAACAAAGCAGCTGTCAGAGCAAACTTTAATGTTTTGCACCAATCAAATTTTATATCTCAGATAACCTAGTTTTGTTTTTTTAATAAAAGATATATTTGTGCCACACAAGTGCTAAGCTTCTTGAAATACAGGATTTATTCTTATGGGGGAAAAAAAAGTTTTTGTATTCGAGTCTTCATTTTACTTTTCTGAGATTTTTGGGTTATTTTTGAGTTTTGCTTAAAATAAATTAGAAGGATGAACTCAATACTTGAATTAATCAGTAGGGGCACTTTAGAAAGGAAACTGCTGCTTTGTCAATTAGTAAAATGAGACCTATTGCAGAGGATGTCTGTGATTAGTTGGCATGTCAGAAGTTGTCATGAATGTCCTTAATGTGTTTCTAAAAATACTTTTGTCTCTTAATGCAAAGCAGTATGTAACAAGTATAGGAGTGTGATTGGCATATGCAAATATTTCCTTAATGTATTAAATATTTACTCCTCTTGATTAGTCATTGAAGAAAAATTAGAACTACAGTATGTTCAGAAATTCTATTTTTGTACATCTTATGAAAAAAAAAATTAACCAACAGCAAGTTCTGCAATAAATATAAAAATACAGGAAAATCAAATTCAAATTATATGGATTATTGTCAGGTGTTTGTCAATACTTCTTACCTGGAAAATAAAAGTCTGCTTGGTGGGCTTTTAAGAACATGTTTTTCAGATCTTCCATTGAAAATAATACTAGAAAACATTCTTAGTCTATCACTTCATGTTATGGTTTGAGAAATGGCCTCTCCATCACTTGTGCCTTTCTTTCTGATACCACAGTGCTCGCTGAGTCACGTTTGTGATGTCAGGTGGTCTAAATTTTTTTTTCCTCTTGCTTAATATGTTCAGCTGCTCTCATCTCAGATGTGTGCAGTCTCTTTCCCTGCTGTAAATGTTAGGCACAAGAGCTTGAGCTGGAAAGGTTGCCAGTGCTTCTATTTCAGAAGAATTTGATCTTGTAACTTTGAAGCACAGTTATTGATTTTTATTTCTTTTTAATAAAACATATTTTCATGAAAGATGAAAAGCAGATGGAGCAAAATGTTTCAGCAATGGAGAGAATAGCTCTTGACTGACACACAAATATTGGCATTGAGATGAATCCATATAGCAAAATATGCTCTATATCCTTTATTCAGATATATCTGCAGTAGGAATTGCAAAGTAATCCAGCATTTCATAGAATTCTCAGTAGAAATGTGACACTAAGTAATATAGAGATAAGTGAATGTCTTCATAACCCTTTCTTCTCTTTAATAGTGAATATTTATAATATTATGAATGTGCCTTATGCTTTGTTTCTTTTAATGTATCTCTATTATATATCTCTGTCCATCTACCAGCAGTTTCGTGGATCTTCATGTTCTGCTGATGACAGAAAATATCCAATGAGTCCTTTGGTTTAAATTAGTGCCCCTCTCTGGAAGATTTGATGATACTATTTTTTGCAGGAATAGGCAGGAGATGACAAGCCTGTGTTTTTCACAGATCTATAAATATTACAGCCAGGAAGGGACATTTTAATAATCTACTCTGACATCTTTGCGGAGCATAGATTTCATCTGACCACTCCTTCATTTTGGACCAATAATTTCTGACTGAACTAGAACATGCTTTTCTCTCTTCCTGAAATGCATCAGTCTTGATTGAAAGTCTCTGCAGTGGTAAATACAAATGTTCCCATTGTACATTCTAACTCAATTCCATTTACCATTATTTTATAGCAGTGGTGATATTCCAGGGGAATGTAGATAGCCCTCTGTTGCATATTTTGTTTGCCCTGTGTTGTATTTAGCCCTTTGATTCCTGGTGTATCTGTCTGCTGTATGAAACACCCTGTAATGCTACGTGTTTGACTGATTAGCTTGGTGAGTGACTGAACTGTCAGTGGTGCTTCTGGTTGCCTTTAACTCTGCTGTGCAGCATCCTGACTTCTTCCTGTCCTTTGGTAGGTCTGTTTTACAGCACACAGAGATGGGAAATGTTCTCTTGGCCTGCTCCCTCTAATTCTTTATCGGTTTTGATTATAACTTTGCCAACTAAAGCCAATATTGTTGTGTTTATGAAAGCTGGCGTGCAATTTAAAATGCCAATATACAACATCAGGTACTCCCTGTGCATTTGTTTTAGAAAGCTGGAGTCTTGGTGTGATAAACCTGTGGTGCCTGAGCAGGCCACACAAATTGTTCTGGCCTCCTCTCGTCACTGAGGCTTTCTAAGCACTCAGCAAGGATGGAGGTGGAGCATCCAGGAATCATTCTGGCTATTCCACTTCTGTGAATAAAGAGTGCATAGTCCTGTTGACTCCTCTGGGTTTTGATTATTTGACAGAATCACTGCTAGTCACAGAGGAAAACTCTGCCCACAGATACCTGGCTCTATATGAAAGGGAATATTGACCTTGATTTGCTAAGAGGTTACAGGAAAGTAATATGCTTATCTTGGTTATTTATGGGATCTGGTATTTGATAACATTTGGAACAAAAAATAATACAGAAAAGTTCTTGATATGACTCAAGAAACTGAAAAGAATTCCCATCTGTCTTGCTATGTGTTTATTTTAAATAGAACAGCCCCTTATCTTACCATTTTCCACAACCATTATTGCAAACTTGTGCTCCTAGTTATTTACTTTTTCCAGCAAAGTGCAAGAGCTGCTTCAAAGGCTATCTGCTCTTCCAAAAGAAACTATTTATCAAAAAATTATCAGCTTAGGAGACAAGGGAAATTGTTTGTACTTTACTGGTGCCAAAGGGCTGATCTAATAAAAACAACTCTTGTAAGTCACCTCCATTGCATTATACAGCTACAAAGAAGCAATGGTCATGACTGCAAATGAATACTGGTGATATTTCACACTTCTTCCAGGAAAATGAATGCTCTGTGGCTTGCTAAATAGGACTTTGCTTCTGGATATAAATCATGTGCCAGCACTACAATTCCTTTTATTGGAATCTTACGCCTTTTATTTAAAAATAAAAAGGAAAAAATACTTCAGTCTAGCACACACTCAAACACAGGATCTGCTCCTGTGATCAGCTCGCTAAGGTTATGCCAGAGGCCAAGTGTCAATATAAGCTTGATTTCAAAAATCAGTGCTGTGAGGCTTAGACATCCAAGGTATGGGTTGGTGTTGTGTTCAGCATTGTCCAGACAATGTAATTAGGATACAAAAAAGCCAGAAATAACCCTGAAAACTCTGTTTCTCGTGTATAGAAGCACAGATGTATACTTTTAGATAAAGTTGATATCTTCTCAACAAGAAGAAATATTATAAACTTCAACTGTGTGTGTCTTCTGCTCTCTTCAAGCAAAAGTGTTCTGTGGCCAGACCCTGGTTCTAAGGAGAGCACCTGGCAGGGGTGCGGTTAACCCTTCCCTGGCCATTTCCTCCAGGATACAGGAAGGGAGGAGTGTGAGTGGCCAGCCATGCCTGGCTGATTCATGCTTTGCTTATGGGCGACACCAGAATTTGTGTAGCACTTAGCAGGATACTGTGCTTTTGGGAAGTGGTGTGCTGCAGCACTCAGACCAGCTCAGTGCATTGGTTTTTACCAGGGAAATTTTCTCTCAGCTGACCAGAGGATATGGTGGGTTTTTTGTTTTTATTTATTTTCCCCTCCCAGTCTGTTGCTCATGTTACCAGCTGTTTACTTGCTTTTCTTGTTTGGATTCAGAAACATGAACTTTGAGGGTTTTTTTGATTCAGAAACATGCTTTTATGCCTTTAAAATCTTTCAAGTACAGTTATTTGGTCAATTCCCATATTAGTCAGCTTTGTCCCAAAAGGAAAGTGCGTGTAAAGATCTTAATTCAAACCACCAGTAACTGGAACAATGTGCCCAACGAACTGATGCTGGTTCTTGCAGGAAAGGTGAAGGAACTTGTTTAAAAATGTGAGTTTGCACAGACCATGTCTCATAAATTATTCTTTCCTGCTCACTTCTTTTGATGTAGTTTCATTTCCACGTGTTTATAATTTTATGTTTGGATCTCTGTTAATAAGTATGCAATTAGTGTTTGATATGAGTTCCAGTGTAAATAACTTGCAGTAGATGTGGTAATGAATATTCTTTAAATTGGTGTATATATAGTAGGATAGCAGATATTGAATTACTGTTCAGCTAGGCTCCTGATGAGAAAATTTAGCTGTGACTTGGTCATCTTGTTCAGCACTGCCTCTGGATTTAGATCTACTCTATTGATTTATTCAAAGTAGTGAAATAAAAACCCGTTTTTTTTCTTATTCAGTGATACTTATTCTTAATGATTATCCTTCAGCACTATGGGGAAAAAATGAGCTTTTTTGTGTATGTATTGATATTAATCGTTATCGTTGTAACATTTTGAAGAGTAGGATGGTCAGTTTTCCCAGAGGAGTAAGGCCACCAGAGATGTTAAGACCTGAACTATAAAAAATAATCTTAAAGGATGCAGAAAATGGGGTGGATTAGTGAAGTTACTGGGCTGAAGATAATAAGCTATTTCAGAAAGCTTTTATGTTAATAGATTATTGAATTTCATCTACTGTTTTATCACTGCATAGATTAATGCAAAGTAATATATATGAACAGATGAAAAAGGTTCTCTTTCTACATTAAATGAATTCCATATGTGAATATTGAGCTATCTATTATCACTCAGAGAAAAAGTTATAACAACTATTTCTATTTAAAATATCAGAATGGTAGTTGTTGAAAGAGCAAATAAAATCTTAAATGGGAATAGAGAATAAAATGGAAATAATAAAGGTACATTAAAGGCAGTGAGCAAGGGTTTCTTAGGGAGGGAAAGGAAGGAAACAATGCAGACCATTACATTTTGAGTGGGATAAAGCATGTAAATAGGCTACAATTGTTCATGCCCTCATCCCATACCAGGCCTAAGGACATCAGATGAAACCAAGAGGTAGGCTCAGGATAAAAAATGTTGAGATGTCTCGTATATGTGTGGAAATAATTCCTTCAGGATGTTCTAGATGCTGCAAGTTTATGTCAGGTAACCCCTGGGGCAAACATGAACCCAAAGGCACAGCCTCTGGCTAAGAGTGTCCCCAGGATGCAAGTCTTTGAAGGTGGTGTAATGCTGTGTGGAATATCTGGAGGGATTTAAATTCTTTCCTGGGTATCCACTGTAGGCCACTGGGAAGAGACAGGGTACTGACTAGGAATGAGAGAGGAACAGGCTTACAGATACACTTATTTAAATTTATGCCTTAATTTTTCTTGATCTAGAACACTTTTCTGATGCCTAATTTCAGCAGTAAATTGTAAGACAATGGCAAAGTAAACAAGCAAATCAAAGCAAAATAATATTCTTAAACAAAATCCCTTTACATTGGCTCGAATCCACTGTGTGTGAAGGCTAATTTAAATTACTTGCTACTGAATTAGAAGAAATAGAAATCTTGTGATTGCCTAGGGAAAGAAAGCAAATCCCTGATATAGAATAATCAGAATTCAAGTTTTTATGAATACAAACAGTGTGACAAGAAATACGAAGAGGCACATGACTGTTTACCTCCAATTTTCTTTCCATTTGGAACGATTCTATTGGCATGTCCATGATGCATGTTGTGATGTGTTGTCTCTGGTTTATTACAGCATTGTTTTTTTCTTTTGTAGGTTAACAGAACCTTCTGGATATTTAACAGATGGACCTATAAATTATAAATATAAAACTAAATGTACATGGTTAATTGAAGGATAGTAAGTATTTATTTTTATAGCTTAAATTTTCTGACAGCTTGGTACTGTGTATTCTAGAGGTTGAAAGAACTCCTTAAGTAGAAGCTGCATCTGGATACAATATAAACAGTTTTGGTCTTTATTTAGTTTGTTTTGTTCTTGTTTAAATGTTATAAAGAATTAAAAAAGAAATAAAAGAAGTAGGATTTTCAGGATTCCTCAGAGTTGGCCAAATTCCATTCCCATTCAAATTGCTGGCAGAAGTTAGGCTGACATTGGAATTTGGCCAGTGCTGCTGCAAGCTCTCAAAACCCAACGATAACTTTGTTGCATGTTTGAGTACCTTTACATAAGTTCCAAATGTGGTTACAGAATCCCATTATTTAACTCATTATCTTACTAATCTCATTTAAGTCATATCAGTGATAAATCAGGAATGGCCTCAAGTACAGAATGCTTATTCAGTTCCATGTTGCTCAAAAGTCAGTGCTTCTGTAAAGTATTTTCTTTGGCATTCCAGTATTCCTCCTGTCCTTAATTCCAAAACAATTTGGTGGCCACAGTTTAGACGTCTCATGTCTGCTTCTAATTTCTCAGTTTGTGCAGCACAGAAACACAGAGACATGCCCAAAGAAATAATGAGACTCATGCATTAGTACAGCTAACTGCTAAAAGCACAAATTGGCTCCATCTCAGCGGGACTCTTCCCCCTCTGGCTGCGGGTCAGGATTTCGCTGACTCTAGTTCTGAGTTCTCTAGTTCTGAGTTCTGCTAATGTTCTAGAAGAAAATTAACGTGTTCTGTATTTCTGTGTTGTCATAATCTCAATTACCTTTGGTATCTCCCCTTCACTGCAGTTCAGTAAAGGTAAAAGTAAAGTAAAAAAAAAAAGAAAAGTTCAGTGAAGTTAAAAGTAAATTATCTGATCTAATTTTGTTCTGCTCATACGCAGATAATAATTTAAGCACAACAGCGATGAAGTACGGATAATTTGCAAAATTATCAAAATAGAAGCTTCAGTATCCAGGTGACCAGGCTGTAGCTTGAATATCTTTCTGCCCTAGCTGGGCTTCCCTTTGTACTCAAGCTGGCTCAGGAATGTTTGCCCTGCACTACACTGTGCTGAAGTGGAAACACGCCTCAGGAGCTCAGGCAAACTCTGCTTTGAAGCTGATCTTCTCTCCATTCCTCCTCCTCACAGGAGATGGTGGAGTGTGTTGCTGGAGGACACAATATGCTGCACAGTATGTGAGAGAGTAAAGCAAGCCAGTAACACAGTGCAAAATGTTAACGCACAAGGAAGTCACATACATAAAATAACCTGTCTTAAAAAATGAACAGAGAGTTCTCTCAAAGGACCTGTCACAAAAAAAAAAACAAAAACACACACAAAACCCCACGTTTTGCAAGCTGACAAATTGCACTCAAGGCTGTCAGAAGTAGGGAGAAAGAAAAGAAAACAATCATTATGTTTCGTGGAATATATATTGGTAATTTTGCAATACATGAGAATTCTCCTTTCAGAAAGTTTGCAGATCCATTTGGATCTCAGCCAAAAATCAGTGAAATTGGACTCCCAGGTGTTGGGAAAGCTGTTGGGGGCAGGCATTTGCCCTAGTATTTTTTGCTATTTTAGATTTGTATTCTAACATTTTCAATAACTAGTAGAGTATTGGCACGAGGGTGTGTAGGTCAATTTTTTTTTCTTGAAACGTTCTTTAAACTTCATAGTCCTGACATTGTAAAGTAAAGCTAGTATATTAAAAAAGGATATTTTAATTGCTCTAAATTTGCGGTTCTGAATACTGATAAAATCTGGTGAACTTTAGTCTCTTATGAACTCTAGGGATTATTAGACTTAAACTGAATATGTTATTTTAAATTTTTTGAAGATCAAGTGAAATGGTTGCCTGCCCTTTGTTATTTAACACCTTTAAATGTTCAGTTATTATTATTACTCAAAATGTTTAAATAGACTTATGCTGGCATGATCAATTTTCCTGTAAGTTCTTTATCTCATGAACTCAGTAACTCTGTAAATAATGTTTTACATCAATGTTCTATTTTTTTCAGCCCAAATGCGATACTAAGATTAAGATTTAATCACTTTGCCACAGAATGTAGTTGGGACCATATGTATGTATATGATGGAGATTCAATATATGCACCTTTAATAGCTGTATTTAGGTGAGTGTATTTATTCATCTTTTAGTCTAAGTATGGAAAGTTTTAGTTACTGGGGAAAAAACAGCATTGGAGGCTCTAATAAGTTAACTAGCTTGCTTTCTTTTATTAATATTATGGGAATATGTATGTGAAGTTGTATTAGGATGAATTCCAAACCATTACATCTTTGGTGAGGTGATCAGAGCATAAATCTGTTTTGTGGCTTGTACTTACAGCTAACACTGCATGGAGTGTTAATGTTTATACACAGGAAACCCCTACCTTTTTACACATATTTTATGACTTTTTTTTTTGAAGAAGAAGTTCAGAAATTATATTTAGGCATTATTTTGCTTATATAGTTAACCATCAGAATAGCTAATTCCCTCCTTCCTTTTTTTTTTTTTTTTTTTTTCCCCTCCTCCTCTCCCAAGGATTGCTTATAAACATTTTTCCCATTTTCTTTTCCAGTGGTCTAATAGTCCCTGAAGTGCGTGGAAATGAAACTGTTCCTGAAGTAGTTACTACATCTGGCTATGCATTGCTCCACTTTTTTAGTGATGCTGCTTATAACCTAACAGGGTTTAACATTTTTTATTCGTAAGTATTTTCAAAACGTGTGATGACTTTTGTTTTCTCAGTGGCATAATGGCGATACTTAGTGGTGTGTTTCTAAAACCAGGGAACCAGGTTTGTAAGAAGTTATTAAGGTATAAGTTAGGGGAAAAAATTCCCAGAGATAGAGTATGTTGTTCTGAGTGAAGCCACATGGCCATTCCAAGGGTGTGTTTTTTCTGTGCCATATGGAACTAAAACGTATCCCTTCCACTGTTTATCCAACACACGTAGTTGTCATATGGGATAGAAGGGAGATTATATTTGCTGTCATGTCAATTCCCTTCTCTTGAACTAGGATCAAGATTTTTCTTGCTGAATATACTTCTGTGGCTTATGAAATCTCCACTGAAATTCCGCTTTGGTTTTTGTGCCAGACACAAAGATTTTATTTCCTTTTCTTCTCTACTTCTCAGGTGCTTTCCCTTCCCATTTTCCATCTCAGTCTACCTTCATTCTGCCTTCACAGTTCTTATCTGCACTGTCTTTTAGTTTCTCTGATGGCAGAATCTAATCTGATATAATTATGCTTTATTCCAGTCTCCTTTCCCGTGTCAGCAGCTCTAAAGATGCATCCAATGGGTCTGAGCCTCTTCCTTCTTTGTGTACCAGCTGTTGATCTTGATTTCTGTCTCATTTGGGACATGCTTGTGACACATAATGCAGTGCTCTTCAGACTGGATACTTCAGGTCAAGAGGGGATTGCTTGGACCTTTTTCTTTATGTGGTAGTTTTGCCATGATTGAAGATACTCCTGTTCCTTTCTCTCAATTCCTTCAGATTCTGAAATACCAGTTACTGGGATGTGGTGGCCAGCACTGCATTTCTCATGTGGAAGCACATGTACTATTTTTTTCCACGTTCTTTATTAATTTAAAATTCCTATTTGTGCTTCTGACCATTTGTGCTTTGCTCTTGGCAGAGGTACTTGTTAAATTATCTGTGGAAAGATTGTTCCTGTAATTTGCAGCTTGCCTACCTTTGACCAGATAATAAATGGCTATTCAGAGTTTAAGAAACCTCACTGAATATATTGCATTGGAAATGGCAGTCCAGAAGACTGAGTATTTTTAATTTTTGTCAGTTGACATCAGTAAAATGCAATCACCTGGCAGACTTCTCTGCTGTAATTAGATACATTTTTCAGTTATCCCTGAAGCTTTTATTGCGCTTTTTTTTATTTGTCTTGGGAGCAAATGGCAATATGACATGGCATTCTTAAGGAATGAGAGTATGTGCTCTGCATTCTTTCTTTACTTGGTAATGTGGTGCATGCTGCATATCATTGCCTAATTTTTTGGGAAGATTTGAAATAAATTAAAAAACCTGCTAGTTTTTAATTTCATTACATATATAACTCATGAAATTTTATGTACTCTGATCTTGTGTTCCTTCTGTTGCAATGGATACTGTTAAAATATATATTTTTAATAAGCCAACAGTAATGATTTTTATGATAAAGAAGTATCTACAATTACATTTTATGACTGCATTAACTTTGTTTCTGTCACTGATCTATTGCACTCTATTACCCTTTTCTTTCCTTGATTTTCCACTTCATCTTGATGGACTGCTTGTACTCCCTTTTTTTTGGGAAGCACAAAAATCTGTGATTTAAAGTACCATGACAGTTGCAAACAACAGGAGTCACCCCAGAACAGTCTGAGTAAATTCTTTGTTCCTTGGAGTCAGGTGTCTTGCTTCCAGTTCTGCTGATCCATTTTTTCTCGTTTCATTTGAATCCTTAATGAACCTCTTGGAGTGGGAATTTGCCTACTTTCAGTGGTGTCCTTCTTGCTGGAAAAACTGAGCTGTTCATGTCCCTGCAGAACACTCTCCGTGTGAGGTGGGGGAGAGGTTCCTCACAGTTGTGATGTGCAGCAGTTAATGCCATCAGTGGTTTTAATGCCACGTGTGTTACCAGCAAACCCCCAGGATGTGTGCAGTTCAGATGTGGGATTTTCCATTTCAGTAGTGTAACAGAATCAGGCTTTTGAGATGTGAGTGTCTAGAAAACAAAAACACGTCTCCTGACGATCCTACCACAACTACTTTTTGTCAAGGCCAGCCTCAGACAATCGTTTGCTAGCTTTTAACAGTTCCTTCTTTATTCAGAAAGAGCAAGGAAGGCTGAGAATAGTACCCATCTCACATCTACAGGAAGTGGTCTGTGTTATCATCAGCAGTTTTTATGCAGTAACAACTTATTTTGAGTTTCAACCCAACCCTTTGCTGTGAGTCATCAGAAAAGGTTTCAAATCCTTTTTGGGCTTCAGCAGGCACGTACTGCCTGGGACCCTATTCCTGCAATCTCTTGGACCCGCAGACTTCCAACGACCTCCATCTCCCCTCATCTCCAAGGAGTTGCCTGCATTTCTGGAACCACTTTGCTTAATTTTGCAGTCCAGTTGCCTGTGATCTCAGTGTCTGGTAGGGTGTATCACAGAAACATTAACTCCCATAATAGTCACAGACTTCTTTCAGCCTCAGCTTTCTTGGTTTTGCAGCTCTGACTGCAGAGTTAAGGAGGCAGAGTTAAGGTGGCTCTATTATTAATGCTACAAAGCATGAAGCGCAGCCTGTTGATAGTTTTGGGATATTAGCCTTGCATCTTGTATTTTTCCTTACTTTGTTTTTCCTATTTTATTCCCCTCAGATGTTAAGAAATCCTGTTTTATAGTATGGACCAAAGCCACTCAGAAAAACCCTTTAAATGTAAGCCTGTGGTGGAGAGTTTAAGCTCATTCACTTTGAGTGGGGTTGTTCCTAGACATAATTAGCATTTGAAGGGACTGATTAGAGTGCTGATACTGGAACACAGGAAAAAAATAGGTGGTGATCTGTCTAGGCAGGGCCTGTCCTCCTGCTTAATGTCAATACTTGTTACAGTGCAAGGTATTTGTGACCCTGGCTTTATCACAGACTCTGTGTGCAAACCTGGATGAACACCTTTTGAACTCATTTGCCTGTAAAATCATCGTTAGGCTTGTGTTTTATCAGTAAACAGAAATTCTTCATGGTAAAAAAATACTTTGTCTACCAAATGTTGTTGCAGCACTGTCAGATAAAACCACTGTCATCAGCTCTCGACTCATCATTTCATTTATTTTACTATTTTTTTTTTCTCCCCAGAATTAATTCTTGCCCTAATAACTGCTCCGAGCATGGGAAGTGCACAACCAGTGTGTCTGCCCCGAGCCGGGTGTACTGTGAGTGTGACAAGTATTGGAAAGGAGAAGCCTGTGACATTCCATACTGTAAAGCCAACTGTGGCAGCCCAGACCATGGGTACTGTGATTTGACAGGGGAGAAGCTGTGTGTTTGCAATGACAGCTGGCAAGGTAAGGTTTGCTTATGTGGAATCAAGTCAGTCTATTAAAAAATCTGCTTTTAATGCATCCTATGTAGAATGCACGTTGGCATCTTGAAAGAATGAACTCAGATGAAATATTGGTTTCTGGAATAAATTGTCTTGTGGATATAGTGACATAATTACCGGAGAGTTGTGAGCACTTCTGAAGACTAAATTCCTCCACAGCCTAGTTTTCTATTCTATTCTATTTTTAAATGTCTAGATAGATTTGATTTTATTCCCCCCTCCTTTAATATCCTATCATCTCATCATATTTTTGGTGCTTCCTGAAGTGAGTATCCACTGTCTGGTTTTTGGTTGGATATTATTTGTGTGAGCCTCTCAATGGAAAAGGAGGGTAAACTGCTTTTGTATAACAGCACAAGAGTTAGGTGTGGACACATACTGTGGACTAATGGATGTACTTTAAGCATGTGCTGTAGTTTTATCCCCAGGACCATAAATAATTGTTTCTCATTACAGATAAATTATTTAAGATCCCAGATGTTTAATTCACTGACTATAATTATGCTTGATGTTTGTGAGTTTTTGTTTTTATCCTTTACCGCTTCTCTTACAAGTCTCAATCGGATTAGCTTGCTAGGAATTGAAATTGCCATTCTTCTCTGAACAGAAACATTAAAATACCTCCAGATTACTTATCTGATCTGCCCTCTTCCTATGACTTCCTGCCTCTACTTCTGTTTCATTACTGTTTCTTTTTGCATGTCAAAGGAAACGACTTTTTTTGCTACTATTAGCTGCCACACCTGTTACTCCAAAGACATGATAAGATTTAATACATTTCTTAATAATTAATGAGTTGTTCATTAAAAGGCAGTCAGTGCACCCACAGAAGGGAAGTGGTTTAGCTATATGGTCGTTGAATGGAAACAGTGTAGACTCGTTATTGAGAACCTTCCAGGATTAGAGTGCACGAAAAGGTCCTGAAAGCTTGATCTCTGAAAGGAAGTTCTGAATAGAATCTGTAGCAAGAATATCATCCTTTTATCTGTGCATGGATTCCTTGCAGTTTCAGATCCCTGTGTACAAAATAGGGAAATGTCACAAAAGAAAAAGAAACTATTTTAGTCTATGCCTTCAGTTACAACGCCAAAAACTTCCTTAAAAGCTTTGAGCACAAAATAAAATTAAAAGTCTGACTTCCTCTGTTAGTACCTTCCTTTCAGTTAGCATTTGTGTACATACTAGCTTCTTAATCTTTCCTGCAGTGCACAGGATGATATAATTTTCTTAATTGTTCCTTGGATTTTCACTGAACCTACATAGTTATAAATTATTTTTCTTTTTTATTCTGTCACAGATGAGCTGGCTTGGATAAATAATTGTATTTCCTTACTATATAAAAAAGAATACCAAACTTTCCTTAAGGTTTTTGGGAGACTACTTGCTTCTCCAATCTATTTCTTTCTTTATTTTCACTTACATTTTCTATAATTTCTACATTGACAGTATCTTCTGTGAAGGTCATTTGCAATGCTGGAATCATAAATTTCTCTACTTATTTTACTGGTCCTGCTGTCTGACAAGTTTTTCTTTGTTTAGTAATTCAGACCCAATGACAAGGGGGTCTTGCTCTCTGTGATTTTGAAAAGAGTTTAATGTTTTGTTTTATTTCCCCTTTTTTTTTGTTGAGTACATTTAATGCCTATGTTATATAACAACAAATCATTGAACTGAATTGATTTGGAAGTATAATAACTGAAATCTATGGTTCAGAACATAAACCCTGGAATTTCCTTCTACAACATGGGGTTTCTTTCTTTTACAATGGTGACATCTTGTGGATATTGTGGAAGGAGCAACTCTGAAGAACATTTCACATTTAAAACAAGTACTCTGAGAAAAGAGAACACTGTATTTTTTTGGGATAGAAAAATTATTTGAGTCAGAAGTAGGATCCTCTGATTATTAGATGCATTTTGTGGAACGTAATACAAGGATCTTGTAGATACTTGGAGCTGGATGTTAGTCATACTGGTATAGAATAAAACCATGACAATAATAACTTTTAGATTTGGAAAGCAAATATTTTATGTAATTTTTTTTTAAAATTTTATCAGACAAGGCAATTAGCAAAAAAATGTACTTGTTAAATATAGCGGGTTTTTTTAAATGCAAGCATTTTTTAAATAATGCTGATAATGTTAAATGTTTCCGAGATGGTTGGTCTCATATAGGAAAACAATTTAGTATTTACATAAAATCTGGTTAATTTAAACTATTCCCATTACTAACTAATCTGCCTTGATATTATATAGCAGAATGTGTTGATGCCTGCAGTTACAGGCTGTAGATGTTAGTCAGGGAGGAAAATATCATTCTTTTAAATTACTCATTTGATCTCTTTTTATTTGCTAGGCACAGGTAAAAGAGAAATGGGGACTCCACTGAGACAAAAGTGGTGGCTCTTGCACTAATTGACCTATTTAAGAGGTTTATAGAAAGATGTTTTTGCTGAATATGTGTTCACAACCAGGAAATTCTCTTTTGACACTGGGAGCACTGTCTTGGATTGCCTCAGGCTGTAAAGGAGCAGAGAGATTTGCAAACAGTCAAAACTTCAGTAACAGGGGTCAAAATTCAGGATGACTGAAAGGATTGTGAACAGTTCCACATTTTTAAGAGGGATAAGTGGACTATCTTTGAACGTGCTGAAAATTTTACTGACTACTGGGTGTAAATAGGAAAAAAAAAAGAGAATTCAAGGCTCTCTTAAATGTAAGAGAAACTTTCTTGATACTTTTACCACTGAACTTCAGTATTGCAAGAAAAGGGGGAGTCTGGAGGAGTTACAGGGTGTGTATACATTAGTCTTTAAGAGCATGACTGGGGTACCTTTAAAGCAAATGTGATCCTTCATGTATATTTTGTGCTGGATTGCATTGTGAGATTGCTTGAAAACAGAGGAACTGCCCACCTTTAAGAAGAAACTGCACAGAAGATGAGCTCTAGGGTTGCACTTAATGCCCACCACCCACAAACAGGCATTCAGCCCTACTGCGGAGTTAAAACACCAATAAAAATTCTGGAACGGGTATAGTTAGTTGATTCTCCCTCCAGATCTGCTCCTAGCAGATAAAGATGTAGCAGAAGACCAGATTCTGAAATTAAACTAATTAAGTTTGAAATAAGTCCATTAGCAATTCAGGCAGCTTGAATTTTATAACATCTCTCTGGGGAAAGATGAGCCTTTATGCAAGGAGAAGAGTAAACGATGAAAGTATAAAAGGAACTATGCCTACTGCAGTGTAAAATCAGTATTTTGCCTTGCCTGTTACTACAGAGTTTATTCTAACAACATTTAAGCATAGCCAGAGTTACTATGTCAATGTGTGTCGATGGAAATTCAAGTTATCCTGAAAGGACTAACTAGAGTTGAGTTTGTTTCCATTGCATCAGTGTAAAAATTTGAAGTCGCACTCAACCCTTGGTTGGCCTGATCTGCCTTATTGCTCAGTGCTGAGATCTGGCGCAGCTGTGTTTCTGTGCTGCTGGTTTATCTGGTCTATTGAAACCAGCGGAGAAGGTTTGGGCAGCAGCAGTTGAAATGTAGCACTGCAAAGAGCTTGTGCCAAATGCTTAGAGGGCTGAAACCTGAGATTTTTGGCCTGTTATGCCTGGATGTTCTTGGCCAGAGAGCAAACAAGTGTCTTGTTTCAGAGAAGAGGACCTGTGATGTAACGTTTGCTTCAGACAGACCTGTTTTTGGAAGGAAAAAGATAGTAGAGGCAGGTGTCTGATAAGTGTTCTGCCCCATGATAATGCCCTCTTTGTCTCAGTTTTACTTCTCAGGGTGTCTCTTGGCCAAGTACCAATGCAGAGAGTTGCTACTCTGTGAAGGGAATACCAAGAGAAACTGCAGTTGTACAGTCTGGGTGATGTCCTCCTGTACATGTGCATCTATACTATGTATGCACATAAAAGCACAACCCAAGGAATCCTCTCCTCCCACAATCTTAAGTTAAAATCCAATTTATGCACTCCATATTTGTAGGCTTTTTTTATGTTTATCACAGAAATGAGAGTTATCTAAAGAGATTTTGCATATATAGAATTGGTAGGAAGGAATAGTCTTATAGTGCATGATTATTTTATGTACTAGAAACGTTCTTCAGTTTTATCTTCAGATGGAATTTAACAATTTGTAAAGCATCCTTGAGGACTTGTGCAGTTTGTAAACAAAATGTAGCTATCATAATTAGAAATTTAGTGTCTGAGAATTATGTGTGAGAAAAATCAAGTATCCTTATTGCAAGAGAATGAGCATCACAGGTAAATGAAAAGCCAACTTCTGTTTTAAATACCTTTATGGGTGCCATTTGACAATTAGTGAAAGCAAGTTTAGCAGAACTTATCTGATTTGTTTCAATAAATGGCTGCATTAAACTGGTTGATAATGGTATGTCTAATTATTCTGAGATTTAGGACAGTGCTGATCTCCCTGATGAGGCACAACACTAAATTTCATTTATTATCTGTAGCTCCTTCATTTAGGATGAGGAAGAAAGTGATTCATGCAGCTCAGAATTGTAAGCTTGATTTCTGAAGTGTGTAAAGTTCTAGACTGTAACTTGAGAAAGGAAGTAATTAAAGATATGCTGTGATTGAATAGTGAAACAGTTGAATTGTGTATTTATCAATGTAGTTTATGCTAAAATGGAGTGCCCCTGCTGGTGCAGTGGTTAAGCTGCGGCGCTGTCACTGCCGAGACCCGGGTTCAATTCCCGGTTAGGACACTCCCCGGGCAGATGGAGCTCGTTAGCCCTGTAAGGCAATCCATCTACGTCCTGAGGACCTCGCTGCCACCGTCCAAGCGTGCTTGGCCCCGGCAGATGAACCTCAGGATTACAGGGTGGGCTCAGTTCCGCGCACACTGTGTCTCACCTAAAAAATCCAATGCGCAGGCTGGAAGGTGGAAAGACCTTCCCCGGTTCTTCGTTCGCAAAGACTGGCCATTTAAAATTTATGCTAAAATAATCTGTAAGAAAAGAAATTGCAATAGATTTTCTGAACTTCAGCATTTGATGGCAGGAAATCATTGAAACTGAAGAAGGCAGGGAATATATAAGGAAACAGTAAAAGGAAGTCATCTTCTTAATCGTGAAATGTGAGTGGGTGTGCTGAACAAGTGACTTAGGATGGAAAGACATCAGTACTGCTGAAGGTCTGATCTTGGGACTAATGTTGTTGCATAATTTTTATAACCTACTTATAAGGCTGCTGAAGAAATCTGGTAATATGAAGGTGGAAGTTAAGTTTGAAGGAGGACCAGAATATCTTGCAAAAAAGGCTTTGCGTAATTACTTCGTATAAATTGTATATTAATACATTTAGAGCCAAAGAGAATTAAGAAATTGTTTTATGATCTTGGATTGAAGTGTGGAAGGTGCCGTGGGAGAAAACTTGCCTGTCTCCCTCAATTAGAACATGAACTAATGAATATTATTAATTTTATATACCCTACAAACTATAGGCTGTGAAGTATCAAGTGCACTAGTAGGAAACTTGAGTTAAAGATACGAAAGCATCACTAGTAGAGTTTGTTGTATTACTACAGTTTTATGAATATAAATAGGAATAGACTCGGAGAACCATTAGGACAGTCAAAGCTACGGGAGGTACTAACAGAGCATGCTTTGTTTAAACTAATAAAATGAAGGCTAGGAGGGAGGAGTGTGGTTGTTTATAAGCACTTGTGGGGTGAACAGACAGACCAGCTCTTTGAGTTCAGTGATACCAACACTGGTAGAAGAGAAAATGGGATAAACTGGCCATTAGTACATGGTTTTAAAACTGGAAGGAGGCTTTTGAGTTAGAGCTGTGAAGTTTTCTAGAAGCCAGGAGAGATATTAGAGATAAATATCCTGATGCCATTAGCATGGAGTCTCGAAATCTCAAGTCCAATGGGTGTTGTCAGCTACTGGTAATCTGAAAAGCTCTGTTTCTTTTAAAGACTAAGAAGCAAAGCACATTTTTGTTTAAGATGACAAATCTCATGCAAAGTCTACCAAAGAACATGCTTGTTCTTAGTCACGAAAGACTAGCAAAGCTTTCTGTGCAATGTGCTTTCAGCAAACACTGCTGTGACATCAGGCCTTACTCTTCTGTACCTGCCTTGTTGATCTGGAGTGGGAGATCTGGAGTCAAAAGCTAAAGGGCACCCTTGAGCAGTACACACCGATGGCAGCAGTACAGCCTGTTTGGCTTGACTGCTCAGACTGACCCTGCAGATCCCCTGCAGCCAAATATCTCTTGGATGATCCACCTGCCTGGCTGAGGAAACAAATGGGACTGACTAAGCAACCGGATGGCATTTTAAGAACTGTGTCAGCTTGTGTGCACTCAGATTTCTGTCTCATTCATACAGGGGGCTGAGGAGTCCTGGCACAGCTAGTTGGACACCTAGCCAGGATCTCTCTGGGATCTACCACTGAGTCTCCTTTGCAACAAGACCATTTGCAGGGTGGGATAAATAACTACATCCCGTGTGGATGTCTCAGAGCTGTGCAGTGACAGCGCAGAGATCCATAGGTACACGTCCTATCAGAATGCCTGTGAGCCATTCCAGAACAACACTTTATTCTCATTTAAATACCAGCTACATAAAAATACCAAGTTGATACCACTTTTCTTTAAGAAAGGTGATTTACCTGTTGGGGAATTTATCTGGCTCCAGTCACAGCAGTGAAAGTCTCTGGTGCTGGGAGTGTGACTGACAGCGAGTCTCACAAATGGTCAGACTGGGAAGTTCCCTTAAAATACTGCTTGGTGAAACTTCTTATGAGATTTTATGGAAAGTATCCTAATATATGCTTATATTAATGTTATATATTCTCTTATCTAAAAGAAGATTGTTTTCACAATCTCAAATTCATTGTCATGCAGAGATTTTATTGGTACTTGGAAAAAGTGGTATTGGGTTTGTATTTACGATTGAAAAATTGTGTTGAAGAAACGATTCTCAACTCATATGGTCAAACGACAAACAAATACAGAATAAACAACAAATACTTTATTTAACTGCTTTGGTTAGACTGTACAAAAAAGAGGACAGTGAAATTTATATTCAATGCATCAATGCTTTTGTTTTTTTTTTCCTCCCTGTGATCCTGAAGGAAAAGATTAGGTTTGAAGACAGTAGATGAGGTTTAGTCATTAGGTGGAAATTGATCTTATGACTTAAGCTACTGGAACAGATTGTTACTTTGGCTTTTCATGAAACTTCTCAATAAATAGAAATTAGATTCTTTCTCATGTGTTGTGTGGATAAATCACTTTTTTAAACCTAAAGAATTTTTTCCTACCTTAGAGGATTATGTAATTGACTTCCAATTCAGGTTTATTAAGTTGTTTGCTGTTTTTAAAGTTTTTTTTTTTTCTCCCAGTGGTTTGACTGACACATTAGGAAGATAAGAAAGAAATTCAATTTTAAGTAAACGGAGAGAAATCATATTTGCATGGAACATGACAAAACATATTTTTCATTATCATTGTTCTGCAGCTGTAGTGCTCTCTGCTGCTCAAAAAGCACGTATTTAGTGAATGGGATGTTTCTGAAGAGAAAATGTATTTATGCTGAATTAATGGTATATGTATTCAAGCAGGAAAATCTATAAGGGATATTTAAATAGCCCCACAAAAGCATTTACTTTTTAAATGATGTTTTGTTAAAGCCAGCATGATTCTATTGGTTTGCATTTTTGCAACTACATATTCCATTTTTTTACTGATTGACACGAAATATGGTCTTCTTTGCCTTACTCAGGGGCTTGGAACTAGAGGATCTTTAAGGTGCCTTCCCACCTAAGCCTTTCTATGATTCTATGATACCAGTTTCTCCTTTCTATCTCATCTTCCCTGTCGTTCAGCAAGGGAGCCCTGAGGCTGGAAGGGAATTGTCTGAACCCGGTTCACAGTATTTTTAAGATTTTTGCTTTCCTAACTTAACATAAAAAGGCTTTGCTTGTCTTCATTTATTACACTCAACGCCATCTCACGGCATTCGGGTTTGCCGTGCGGATTTTTGCAGCTCCCGATCTCCGGGAGTGAGAATTCCCGTTGCTCTGCTTTGTTCGTTGTGGGCCACCGGGGGTCACTGTTGGCCACCACATCCCCGTGCGGGGTCGTGGTAACAACAGGCTTCGCCTTCTGACCGGGGGCACCGTTTTCATCATTTTTAAGCTCTTCCCCGATCAAAGAATACTTAATCAATTGTTTATTTTAAAGCCCTTTTAGATTCAAATTAAGCGTTTCCTCCAGTGATTTACCAAACTGCAATTTTGCTGAGGTTACAACTCTATTACAGTATTCATTATTAACGCTTAAGAAATAATATGCTGAATTGTTCATGCTCTCATTAGACCTCATTCAAATACCATTAATCTTTTCTGAGTAGAAGGTATAATGAACTGTGGGAATTGAGTGTCTCCATCATTTAGTGAGTGGAAGGTAATTTGGGTACGAGTGGACATCATTCTTCTCAGTGAACCAGGAAAGGTTGACAGCTGGTTAGGTACAGATCGGATGCCTGGGTTTTGTGTATAAGAAGTAACTGTAACGAGTTGCCCCAAAAATTGTAACAAACATCGGAAAATGTAATCTCCCTGCACTCCCACCCCTTCCAAGATAATATGTTTTCCAGTTATGAACTTGCTGTACATTACTTATTTAGTAAACTTCAGCAGCTCTCTCTTCTAAATGTGTGTCTGGTCTCTCCTTGACACAGTGTAAATCTTTGCATTCAGAGCATCCTTTGCCAGGGGAGCATCCTTGCCAAGGAGATCTGATAGTTTTTGCATGAAGAACTATCTCCTCTTGTTTGTTTTGAACACAATTCCTTCAAGCTGCATTTGATGATTCTCGGTTCTTTACATTTAGAGAGACTATGGACTCCTCATATCCACCCTCTTTTTGTCACTTATTTTATAGACATTTATTTTTCACACAATTTTCTTTTTTCTCCAAGTGAAAAAAATCACTAATTCAAAGGAATGTGATGAGCTCTGTAATTGGAACATCCTTGTTTCTCTGCTGTAAACAGTCTCCAACTCTAATCTCTCTTTCAGTAGGACACACAGTTTTCGAAGGGTGCACAAACCACAGATTTGTGCAGTAAGGGAACAGTATTCTCTGACACAGCTTAGATTTTGACCCTTGCTGAGTGGTGATGGAATAGTGACTTTCATGAACTATCCTAAAATGATCCTGAAATGTAGCTTACCTAGTTTTCAATTTAACTATGTAGGATTGTTCTGTGGTTCTTCAAAGGCTGATCTGATTCTCTGTGCCTTCCAGTAATTGCCTTTAGTAGCAGTTTTTCCTCACTGTTCGTCTTCTTTCAGGATCATAAATGTTGTACAGCACCAGTATGCCATCACTGATGGCAAAACTCTCAATTCCATGCTTGATAAGGCTTAAAGTGGAGCACACTGGTGTCTTAAAAATTCAGTGTTCTCCATTTAGAAATAAAGCCAGTCAGTATTGATGTACAGGCACTGACAAGAGATATGTGCTGCCTTTATTTTAATTTTTTATTTTTTAAATTTTTTTTGGTAGCAAAATTCTGTATATATTCAGGTTTTAAATAACAAGATCTAGAACATAAACTAATGATGAAAAGATCAGAACAGACTTTAAAAAATATTTTGCTGTTCATTATTTTAATTGTCCTATAACTAAAAAACTATGTATTTTTATAGCTTTTCCTTATTAAAAAATGATTGGTTGAAATGTATTTGAAAATAACATAAAGCTGTGTGTTTGGTGACTTTGTAGAATTATATATAAAATGTTATAAAATCTAAATATTCAAATCATTCTTTTGATAAAGTGCTTTTGTGTAGTGTATTTTCCACTTGAAAAACAAGACAGAATGGCATTGGCAAAGGGCAAATTTTTACTTCTGAGATTTAATGCAATGTATATTGTAGCTTAATTTACTATGTTATTTCTTTTGATATAAGCTTACTGTGGTTCAAATACAGTATAGTTTTTCTCCAGAGGTAACATACAGTGCCTATTGTGCTACCAGTTTTAGACCTCAGTGATAAGTCACCTAAAAATGTGATGCATTGCGCCTTTCTTTCAATTTTTGACTCACACAATCTGTTTTCTGAGAAGGGTGCAGAAATGGATTGTTATTATTTGAGCTAATCTAATGCTTTCAATCTGACTGACATGCCACGTTGTCAATTTTTTTCATTGAGCATCTGCTAAACATAAAAGTCTACCCCATATTTTATCAGAATGAGCAATCCTGACATCTGTAATTAAGCCTCCCCTGCTTCTGCTTTATTGGCTTTAACGTTCCCGTCTAACAGATTGCACAAATTGCGCATTTGTTTACAAAACAGGTCCAGATTGTTCTCTGAACGTCCCTTCCACGGAGTCTTACTGGATCCTCCCAAACGTGAAGCCCTTCAGCCCTTCCGTGGGCCGCGCTTCCCACAAGGCCGTCCTGCACGGGAAGTTCATGTGGGTCATTGGTGGCTACACTTTTAACTACAGTTCCTTCCAAATGGTGTTGAAGTAAGTGATTTCTCCTTTTGTCACATCCTTTCTGGTGTGGCTCGGGGAAAACAGAGCTTACCAGGGAGGCAGCTTCTATTTCGTAATTTCATGGAAAGATGGATACGTTTTTAGGTTCTTTATTAACAGTCTTATTTTCTGCTTGTAATTTTCTTGTGATTATAAAAACTGAAAATATGGGCAACATCAAACTGTATGTGATACTAATGTGCAATTTCTTCAGCTTTGTGAAAAACTGCCAAACATATAAATGTTTGTGGTGGTGGAACAGTGAGAGAAATCCATGTCTTGATGTTTTCAAACAGTACGTCTCAAATGTTATCTGCGTTATTCAAGTTAATTTATGATTATAGGAGACTTTTATTTAGTGCCTGCACTCAGTCAGTTGGTGACATACCAGTTGGGTTAGGTAGGTCAACTGTATTTCACTTGTTTATATCTATGACAGTTTGTATGTGTGTGTATCTGAGCCCCTCTTGAAAGTAAAGTTGAAGCAACTGTAAATATTGTGTAGCTGATTTGGACGGTAACTTGTATATATGTAGAGACCATAAGTGGGGTAAATGTAGGTGTTAGGATATGCTCATTAGTGTGTTTACTCCTGGTTTTGTCTATCTCTTATTTTCTTCCACACATTTGCAGTCATCCAAAACAAATTCCAACTTCTTTGATGTTTCTCTTTTCTACCTCTGTCATTTATTTTTTTACCTCTCTTCCATCTTGTGTGTTAGTGCATTAATGGATTAATTGTTAATTAAAATATAATGGAAACCAAAATCAACCATATAGCTAAGAGGGTGCTCAGCAGTAAATCTTTGAAGTAGTGCAAAAATACATGGCATGAGCAGTTTAGTGGGGTGTGTTTTTCATGCATCTGATTATCAGTGGGCTTATCAACCCGGTGTCAGAGCTTTCTTATAAATCTGGTGATTTTTATTACACTGCCATTTTCTGAAGCTGTTGATGGGTCCCTTAAAGAGCTACTCGTATTTTGCTTGATGAACTTGTGGTACATTAATACAAGTTAGTGCACTGTTGTAATAGTTAGAAGTGATCATGTTCCTGCTGCAAACAAACTTCCATGTCAGAGAAACAGTGGCTGATCTAGTCTGCCAAACAGAAGTTAGTTTGAACGTACAAGCCCCTCTATTTCTCTGCAGGTGCAAAATGTGCAAAATGTTTACTCTTTTATTTCTCTTCTAGCTACAATTTGGAAAGCAGTATATGGAATGTAGTACCTGTATCCAAAGGGCCACTCCAGAGATATGGGCACACCCTTGCTTTGTATCAGGTATGGGCTCTTCAGCATTCTGTATAATGAATGTCTTTGTGTGTGCTGTCAGAGATCTTAGAATGACTCCCCGTGACCGTAGATTTTTGAGGACAGTTTAATTTCTAGTCCATAAATATTTTGTGTGTTTTCTTCAGTACTGAGATGGATTGCACATTTTTTTGAACAGAGGTTGCTCAATAGATAGAAGTCACTTATCTGACTGTGATCCTCAGAGCTAAACTGCCAATTAAAAGCAGGTGTGTGTGTGTGATATAATTGGAATTGTGGGCAATGCTCTTGCTGACCAGGCACCATCCCCAGGGGCTGAGCCCAGCAGGCAGAGCCAAGTGCTGGTAACGGGGTCCTTTGGCAGCCCCAAGATGTGGCAAAGGATGATCTGGGTCCGGGGACTCTTCAGTCGGGAGCACAAGGAGACAGGACTGGAGAGAAGGCTACAACGTGTGCCTGAGATATCCATCAGCGAGACGAGCTGCAGATGATGGCAAACTTGTTAACTGTGACACAGAACTACAGAATCTGTATCACAAATTTTCATTTGCTTGCATGAGACACCCCCAGCAGGGAAGGACAAAAAGCATCAGGTCAAACCAGAGCGTTCATCTCGCCTGGTAACATGTCTTGAATAATGGGTAAGAGCAAATGCCTAGGGAAGAATATAAGAAAAAATGACAGCAATGTGTAGAAGCTTCTTCAGAATACTGTCCTAGTTTGCAGCTGAGATTTCCTAAAATAAGATAGTATTTTAGTGAAAAAAAAATTAATAAGTTTTTTTTTCCCCCAAATGTTTGGGGGAAAAATATTTATATTTATTTATATTTATAAAATATTTATTTGGATCATATATTTATTTCAGCATTGATATCATCCTGTGCCTAAGAATTCCAGTGTATTTTTTCAAGAAATATCACCTTTTGAGTACTGGTACTAGCTGGTTTAATTTTGATAATCCCCACTTTTTTATATCCATTTCATTTTCTCTGTACCACTCATGATTTTCTGAAAGTCCATCACATCCTCTCTCAATAATTTCTTTTTCAAACTAAAAATTCCTTCTGTTTTTAATAATCCTCTATAAGGAAGATATTTCATACCTTGGATAACATCTTGTCATTACCTCTATCTCTTCTAATTCTGTTATATCCCTTCTGAGATGGGGGAAATCACAGCCTTTAGTGTCTTCTTACCTCAGAGATTGACATCATTGAATTAGTTAATTTGTTCTTATTAATTCTTTAGGGTATTTTTGCTTTTTGAAAACCTGCTGTTGTCTTTGAACTGGTATTTTCACATAACTGTTAGTTATAACCTAAATATCTCATTCTAGTCAATTCAAAACCCATCCCTGTATGTACAGACTTAGAATTGTTTTGTTTTGTTTTTTTTTCAATATTTTCATATTTTCATGCTTATGTACATGAACTTTAATTTACCCTTTTCTTCATTCTTGTATTGCACATTCAGCATTTGGAGATTGTTCTGTAATTCCTTGCTTTTGACCTTTGCCTCTGCTGTTTTGAGTAACACAGTACTGTCAAAAAGCGTTACCATTTTTCCTCTCATACCTCTGCCATCTTGTTTTTCAGTATGTTGAACAAATAAATCCCAATTGCAGATCTCTGTGGGACACCAATAATGACCTTTATTCATTTAAGAAGTAACTGTTTTTTCCCCAAAAACTTTATTGACTTATTTAGCCTGGTGTTGTCTGCCTTGCTTGTCCCAGGGCATCTTAGTTTCTTTAGGGCATGAGGAGTGTTATGAAGCATCCTTTAGAAATTTTGGATAAATGTGTCAAGTGGACTTTTGGTTCCTTCAGGAAAAGCCAATGATTTGCAAGATATAACTTCCCTTTTCAGAAGTTCATAGCATTTTCCTCAGTCTGCTTGTTTTATTCACTGAATTCAGGCCTTTCTTCCTCTTTCTTATCGATCTTCTGGTATGGACACGTTTTTAAGCAGGAATTTACATACTACAGACAGGGGTCAGCTGTTTTGTTTTTATATTTCTTCAGAACTGATCCTGGTCACTTTTTTTTGCCATTTTTCTCCCCCACTACTTTAACCTTCTGTTTTTAATTTTTGCTATGGAAATACCTGTAAAGTCCACCATGAAGGACTCACATGGAAAAGTTAACCTCACTCTATTGCTATGGCTTGACCTTCTCAGAACATTCCTTCAGACTGTCTGTTGGCACCACAACGTATCTAGTTGGCTGTATTGCTAATGCATTTGAAAAACGATTTATTAGTACTTTAGTTATACATTTTGCAGGCAGCTCATTAAACTGTTTCATCACTTGCCTTTATGTGTGTGTCTGTTTTAGTCTGCCAGAGTTTTTGAACCTTTGTTTTGAAAAGTCTTTATTTCTTCTAAGTCTCTATTATCCTTCTACTAAGTTAAGCTTTATTTTGTTATTTGTAATGGATTTTTTTTTTTTTAATAGGAAGCATTCATATGATCTGAGCAGATGTCCTTAAAATGTCTTCATATTGCCATTAAAGATTTTACCCTTTTAGTTGTACATTTTAGTTTCTTTTTATGTTTGGGTCTTCCTTTTTTATAGTGTTTTCTTTCTGACTGGTATCTTTAGTTATTACAGTTCTTGCAGAATGTGGAGCTTTTAGATGGGAAACATGGGAGTAATGTGTCATTTAGCAGTTCAGAAGAAAGGCTTAAATTATCATTTCATCTTTTTATTTGATGGTACTAATATTTCCTTGAGACATTCCAGACTAAAGGGTAACCATTTTAGAAACACTTTGACCAGAAAATATTAAATATAATAGACCTGTTAATTCAGAAATCTCTTTGGATCTTAGAAAGGAAATGCAACTCTTATTAATAATAATGAAAGCTACAAGCAAGTGTGTAGTGAAGAAGCTGTTGCTGTTGTTGAAGACATGTTAATTAGTAATCAGTGTTCTCTAATAATGAACTTATGTGAAATAATTAACTAATATGCTGATTGTAGTGATTGTGTCAAATGTCAAAAATTACATGGGCCAAAAGGAGCTGACCATGCAAGTAGAAGTAGTATATCCTCCTGCAATAAGTTCTTAAATTAACTTACTAAGATAAACTTTTTATGTTTTTCCTTTTAGATCTTCAATCTCTCAAAAAACCAGAAAAATAGTTTGCAGTGAAGAGTAGTAGAACATAATACCTAGAGATGGCAGCTTTGAGCTGTGTTTTGAGCTGTGTACTAGTAATTGTGTAACATTTCCTTTATGGTTGAGAGAAAAAAATATCCACAGAGAAGAAATTAGATTAAGTTTCTGACTTGAGCTCCTGAGATTTCAAAGCCTAGTGCTAGACCAGAGTGAGAGTGCAGAGCTAGCATTGCCTGATTGTGGTGCAAGGTAAAAATTGAAACCATGTGATTGACTCTGTGGAGAATGAAATAAGTTCCTGTGCCTATTTCCCTCAGAAAGCTTCTTTAGTTAAAATTGAAGTACCGTTCTTCTTTATTCTGGAGAAAAAAGATCAGAAGACTTCCACTGATGTATAGTTATAATAAGTGACTAAGGCTTTTTATGCATTTACAGAGGAGAGAGTATAAAAGTGCTCTTGCTTTGAGACCAACTAAACTCTCAGTATTACCTTCAGTGCCTCTTTAGTCTGGTTATTGGCAAGGTGCTACTTATCTCTGTTAGCAACTGGTTGTACTGTATCTCAGAAATTGTATGTAGTTCCAGGCATCTTGATGCTGAAAATATCAACGTACTTTGAAATGATTTCTGTAAGAAATTAGATTATAAAGATACTGAAGGAAATGACTTATGACGTTTTTAAGGCAGGCACATAGAGCTTTGCTAAACAGTGTCCAGGTAGGGAGTTGGAGAGTGAACTGCAAAATCCTGGAATCAAGGAGGAAGGGAGTGCCCTGCAAGGTGTGCTTATGGTCACTGCTGGGAGTTTACTCAGGAGTGAGTTTGTGCTTTTATCCCAGAGTTTGGCCTCATAATTTAACTGCTCCTAATAGTCCCAAGACAGTGGAAGGATGGCTGGGCACTGAGGTTTGTTTGCTTTGAGGCTGGCAATAGAAATGATGCAGGCAGGCTGATGTAGTAGTAATCGTAAAGATATTTTACAGTATACAGACTGTTTTGTACATAGTTGAATTAAATTAAACTCACTGGAGTTTTATGAATGTTACTTCTACTTTAAAAACTCTCTTTAGAAAGGGTAATTATTTTGATTCCTTTTTCAAATAATTGGTATTGATGTTGAGTCTGCATATCTTGTGGTATTTTTTATTGGTCTTATCAAAAGCTAGCATTAACAAAGCAAAAAAGAGCAAAAACTTTTCCTCCTGTAATATGAATGAGATAAAACCTTTTACCAACTGTTTTATTGTTATTGTTTTAATGCCTATTTTTGTTGGCTATTGTAATATAATTTGAGAAGCACTAGGAATGTAAAAGTATTTTCTACCTGTTTTATTAGTAGCTATTTGTACCACCACCAATTTACCTAGTTTTATTGTTTCAATACTTGTAATTACATCTTATGCAGAACTTGCTTTCTAGTTCTGATTTGCAGAGCTCAAAAGCACGAGAAATAGGTAATATGAGCTGCCATACACTTTTTGTTCAGTGTTCCCTTCAATTCACCAAACCTAATTCATCAAGCGATTTGTTCTTTATGTAGAAGTGCAATATTTTTCACTTGCTGTTTCAAAATTTGATTCCAGTTGGTTTGAAAGTGAGGTCCAAGTATCGTCAGCTGAATTAATACCTTTAACTGTACCCAGCAACCTTATGGAAAACTGCAAATAATGAAGGAATACCGTGGCAGCACTCTTGATTAAGCTGACCTCCTGACACACAGGTTGCTGCAGGATGTACTGTCTGAACTTGAACCTGCTCCTGCTGGGAACTTAGATTATAATATGCTTCTCATGTAACTTATTCAGGTTCTTATTCAGTGAGGATAGAGCTTCACAGTAAGCTAAGAATAATAAATCAGGCTGCAGGAGGAAGAGTTTAGTGAAGATTGTTCTCCAGTCCGTCAGTCCTGATCTAATGGGAGGATTATTGGATGGAGTAGAAATGTAATTAATCTTTTTCGTTTGATATAATGCACACAATGTTCTTGATATTGTTACCATACTGGAGGAGCTAACAGTCTGGGGGGAAAGGCAGAAGTATTAGACAGTCCTAACCAGGTGGTACATGTTGAATGAAGAAAAGAGGGTTGTGATGGATGAGTTATTGCCAGATGACAGTTTTATGTTACTTGTATTTTGCTTGGAAAAAAGAATCGAGAAATTTCTTAATGATGCACAGATTTGACTAAACTTTTAGAAATGCCAGGTGAAAGTATAGAGAACAAGTTCTGATGAATTTTAGAGTCCTGTCAATTTGTATAAAGTTAACTTTTATACTAATGCGTGGATACAATCTATGGGAGAAAAAAGATTGACAGTCTTATTCCAAGAAAATAGAGAATGACTGTTCATGTGGTTTGTGAATAGCATTTCTTTGGCCAATTCCTCAAGAACAGGTTGGATTTATATAACAATTAAGGCAGAAAACTAATTTCTGTGCAGCCATGATACAGTTAAGAAATACAAAATGAAAATTATGTGGTTATTTTAACGTGATTGACTTGCTTCCAATTCATTAGGAATGGATTAAAAATTACTCTTTTGTTGCCTTTCCTTTCCAGTTTTTTTTCCCAGTGGTAACTACCAGATAAGATTCTTTTGGAATGCAGGCAGGATTAGCATAACAGTGAGTCATTCCCAGGTACTGTCAGAACAGCTGATAAGTATTGTTCTTTTAGGAAAAGTGAAAAAAACTGTGAAGTCTAAGGAATAAAAGTATTAGAAGTTTTAGAGGTCTTGAATTACTGCATTTATATGAAATATAAAATCAATATTAGCACTGAAATGTGGTGTAGGGAAGACAACCTGTTCAAGGTCAAAGGAACGAATGATTTTGGCTGTCTGTTTGTTCAGGGTTCAGGATGAAGGATGTAGAAGAGTTACTGTGGTCTGCTGGATAGTCTGTTGACTGGACAGATGAGTGGGTGTTCTTACTTGCTCTTTTGGTGATCTTCTTGACTATCCTCCTTACCCTGTTTCATTTTTTTCCTCACTGTAAAATGCTTCTCTGTCAAGGGATTTGAAGACTTGTTAAAACTATTATGCAAAAGCTGAGTCATACTGTCAGGGCATGATTTTTTTCAGCAATTGCAAGTACGTGGCCTTAGAAGTCAGAAACATGAAACAGTTGAAACAAAGTATGCTGGATCACTGGTCATTTTTGCAAATTTTTGTCTTTTTTACCTCTATTAAAAGTAAATATCCATTTACCTATTTTGTGGAAATACCAGGGGTTACTTTTTAAGTTTTTATGAAATTTCAAATGCAAAAATTGCCATATTAATTAATGGTTAGTTAAAGGGGGATTTATTTTTGGACTTGAAAGAACTATTAATTTACAGAAATCAGTGCTTTCATGTAGAACCTGAATTTCTTTATTACTGTAACTAAGGAGAAATGTGCATATTTTTTTTTTTTCCTCTCCTGGGCTTCTTAAAGAATTTTGCCCTCAAATTACAGAGTTCAGGCTGCTAAGCTGATTTTCATTTGTTTACCAGAACCCTATAGTTTTTCCTGTGTCATCTGTTTAGTCACACTAAGTAAGAAACTTTTCAAGGTGGAGTTTTGTGTTTTGGGTTTTGTTTGTTTGTTTGTTTGATTTTTATTTTGTTTTGGGATTTCTGTTTGTGCTTTTTTGTGTGTGTGCTTTTTTGTTTTGGTTTCGGTTTTTTGGATTTTTTTTTTAGAAGGAAAGTATATTACTTTTATGATTTGGATATTGTTCACGATCATCGAATGGGTTATTATTGCTTGTGACAGAAAATCAAATAGGGAAGAGGCTCTCTAGAGGTGGGCCTGTATTAGAAATTTGTTTTTCACAAACTCACAAAGATTAGGTGAGGTTGGAAAGGACCTCTGGAGACCATCTTAACCAACCTCTCTGCTCAAAGCAGGGTCAACTACAGCAGGTTGTTCCAGACATACTCCAGTTGGGTTTTGAATATCTCCAAAGATATTCAATTCCACAGGATCTCAGAGCAAACTGTTCCAGTCTTGACCAGCCTCACCAGAAAAAAAAAAAAAAAGAGAAATATTTATTATTCTTAAATGTAAATGGAATTTCTTGTAATCCTGGAAAACACTCTGAAGAGACTGGCTCCCTCTTTTTTACCCTCTCCCACCAGGCTTTTAATGTTATTTGAATTATTTGGTTATTTAACAATGTTATCCAAAGAAGGTGATGATGTCAGTAAGATGAAGAAATTAGGAGGAATTTCACTGCTGTAAATTGTATTGACTCCTCCAGCAGGGATTCAAATTATGACAGTTTACTTTTTCTCCTGTATCTGAGTTATTCTCTTGGTCTTACTTTGGCTGGTCAAAATGTGTATGTCAGTCATTACTCTGTAAGAAAAACACAGGATCAAATGAATGTTTTCTTCTCTTGAGAAATGTGATTTAACTATTTTGTTGAAATCCTACCTTTTATCTTATCATTCCTGCCTTCAGCTGCCATCCTCTGTGCCCACAATGCACAGTCAAATATCTCCGGATCTTATACCTTTTGTCATCTTTCTTTATCACTACAGTTCATCAAAAGTTTCCACCAAAGTAGTTTTTTTGGGGGGGAAAAACATGATTTGAGAAATTGGAAACATTTACTGAGAAGTTTTGAAGCTCACAGGAGCGACACTGCCTGTTTTGTTGGCTTGTACCTGAACAGCTGCCAAGAAACCAACTGGAGTGATCCATAGGTTGGAATGCAATGACTGAGGGAGCTGTCTGCCTGCTCAGTTTACAGGAAGAAATTGGTCATTTTTGCTGGAATTCCCTACTGAGCAGGAACTCTTAAGTGTAATTTTATATACTTTGATTTACATACGGTAAAATCGATATGAAATTTTCATTTTAAACCCACAAAGGCTTTAAAGAGTTCTGTAATTTCTTAGATAATTTTATTAATGTGAAGTAACATGTCTAAAATGACCAAGGTTAATGTATTGAGTAAATGCTCAACTTGACTGTCTGCCACTGTGATTGAAGATGTTGCTTCTGACACGTGGTATCATAAATTTAAAATATGAATGTGTTGGAGGCCTTGTATCTTTTTGGGGCTTATCTGCCTGATGTTTTGTTATCTCTTCCTTGGCCAAGTCTGCCTCTTGGCCTTCTCTCTCCTCCAGGCTGAGGAGTACAATTTTTAAGATCTTTCATCTGGGCCAGATTCTTCACACATCAAAGTATCTCAATTTTATTTTTGTTGTTTTTATTTTAGTTTGCAGTTCTGTTGTGGTAGGATATTTTAATATAAACAAATATCTACTACACTTAATTAAAAGTCAGTAGTATTTGTGTACTAGCACTCTTTAAACTCTGTGTCTTGTGTCTGCCCGAAAGCCTCATCTTCATTGTATAGCTTGATTTATAGCTAGTTTTTATGTAATTTATAAAGATAGTTTAATTTTATAAGGGAATTCCTTTTTTATCACAATCTTTAGGCTGCTCAAGACCATTGGCACTTGTATCCTTTCTACAATTCCTTCTTGATTAGGCTTTCCAAATAAACATCTATCTTTATGTGCCTGTGATGTTGGATTTTGTTCTGCCTGTGCTTGTAATATTTTTTAATTTTACTTCTGTGTTTCTTCTACTGACTTCAATACCTCAGCCTATTTTTTCACGCTCAGCTGATCATCACTAACTCTTAAAGCATTTTCCCACAGCATTAGGAGCTTCTTAATTTCATAAATAGCCTTTAGCAAAACTTAGTTAAATGTTTTTGTGGTTGATAAAGCAGTTGTCTCCTTCTCTGTGAATATCGTTGTGTATGGGATCTGCACTTACAAAGCTTTCTCCTCACAGAAGTTTTCTTTTCTCTGAACTTTGAATCATTTAAGCAGAACTGTGAGGAGGAGTTGCTTATTGTCAGCAGTCTGAGTAATCATTTCAAAGTTCATGCAGCTCTTTAGCTCACTTCTTTTTTTTTTTTTAAAGTGTCTTTCCTCAGCGTCAGAAATATTTTGGTTTTTTTTTTAAAATACTGTTATACAGTACCAGGAACTCCTTATTAACTCCCTCTTTTGGCTGTAGTCAGTTGTCTGCACTTAAAAATAAGGAGTTTATTATTTTAGTAACGCTGATTTGACTTTTGAGATCTATGTGGTAGCGGAATGAATGAGCCATAGAGGATCCTTTCAAGAAGAATATTTGTTCAAGCCATTCCTTTGGATCAGTGCTCAACCTCCTTCAGCTTCTGTAGGTCTTTGCCCAGCTCTTTGAAATGTTTTATCTCACAGGAGAGGAGTGGGTTCAGATATATATCTTTCTAATCCTGCTACAAATTCCTACTGAAGGATGTGAACGCCTTTTGTTCAAACACCACCAGACCGAACTAATTGATAGTACAGAGTTATCCCTGCATAGGAAGATTCACTTTCCAAATGGACAAATGTTCACCTGCCTTGAATTAGAAAAACAAGTTCAAAATCTTGAAGACAGTTTGACAGTTTGGTCAGTCATTTGCTGACTAATTTTCTGTGTTATGAGGAAGCTTTTCTTACTGCTCTGGACTCTTACTGACCATCAACCACAGGCATATGGACAACATTATAACCCTCTGAAGCCTTTGTTTTGCTGGGCTAAACAGGCTGTCATTCTACTGATACCTATATTTGACTTGCCTGCCAGTTCATCAACAGTCAAAAGTTCATCTTTCTTGACTTGCATGATGATAATAATATGCACTTTACATTTCTTTTTAGATCCCATCAGTTCTTTATACAATAAGTCTGGAATTTCTACAGGATTGATACAAAGTTCTTAGGTAGTTTCTTTCTCTTTCAGCCTCTTTTTCTGAGGCTCAATATTTCATACCAAGCCAAATGTGCTAAACCTGCAGCTTCCTTTTTTTTAATTTAAACCTGGTAAGACTGAATTTAGTGTAAGCACCAGAGTGTTACTTGGCAGCACGGAGAAGACAACTGCCAATTGTGCAAACACCATGCAAATGGAATTTGGTTCTGATATGTCCAAGCAAAGACTAAGGATCATTCTCAGAACCAGAGGCAAGATTTTTCTGCCCATTATAAACTATCCTTGAGCAAGTCTGTGAAGCCAATAGCCTAGAATTTGTTCTGTGACTTTGGATACCTTGGTTTGCAACTCTAGATGAAGAGACATTTAGTAGGATTCGTTTTCTGTCAATACTTAAGTAAATCATTAATTACTTATCAGAACAGATGGCATTGCTGTTTGAGGTACGCGGTTCACGATGGCTGGAAAATCTGTTTTGCATCCCTTAAGAAGAACTCAAAGTACTCTCCTATGGGATTTGATTTTAGCAAATGTGTTCAAGAGCAGTGCCAGCTGCATCCTGGGCTGCGTCAAAAGCAAGGAACTTTGACAAGGGCATGGAGTAACAGGACAAGGGGGGAATAGCTTCAAACTGTCTGAGGGCATGTTTTGTTTAGATATTAGTAAGAAATTCTTCCTGTGAGGGTGGGGAGGCCCTGGCACAGGTTGCCCAGAGAAGCTGTGGCTGCTCCATCCCTGGAAGTGTCCAAGGCCAGGTTGGATGGGGCTTGGAGCAAACTGGGGTAGTGGAAGGTGTCCCTGCCCGTGGCAGGGAGGTTGTAATGAGGTGATCTTTAAAGCCCCTCACAACCCAGACCATTCTATGATTCCATACACGTATTGTCCCTTTTCCTTGGGTTCTGATGACTGAGAGTTTTCTCAGGACTTGTTACTTTGCTGTTGAGAGAGAATGTGCTAATGGAAGTGCCCATAGACTGAGTGTGTGGAAAATCACATTTTTATTCAGTGAGTGGTTCCTTAAGAAAACAGTATAATAACCTTTCTGTTTAGCTTTTTTTCAAAATAGAGCCCTGCAGTATGAATTAGAAGAGGCATGTAATTAAAGGTATTCTGGTTGAAGTAATCTGTTTCAGATTCATTTTGGTGTCATTTTCATGGCTGGGTTTATTTTTCAGAGAAATAGACTCCTTATCATTGTTGGTTTAGTTTAAATATAATTTTTTGGGATTAGTGTCTGATATCAAGCTGGTTAATGTAAGATTAAATGTGAAGATTTAAATCAGATAGCTCAGTTATGAAATATTGCACAGCACAGGAGTATGCAGTTCAGATGTTATCTTTCTGTAATCCATTATGTGCCTTCTCCTCTCTCCCTTCCAATTTTTTACAGGAAGACATCTACATGTATGGAGGCAAAATTGAAACAAGTAACGGCAACGTTACAGATGAACTGTGGATTTTCAACATACACAGCCAAACGTGGAGCTCCAGAACTCCTGCAGTGCTTGTACATGGCCAGCAATATGCTGTGGAAGGTCATTCAGCACACATAGTGGAGCTGGACAGCAGAGATGTGGTTATGATTATAATTTTTGGATATTCTTCCATATATGGTTACACGAGCATTGTGCAAGAATACTACATCAGTAAGTCAATTTTTATCATATACTGATAAAAAAATACTATTTTTTATGTCAATATCACTCCTATTTTCAGAAAGAAAAAGATGTATTTTGCAAAATAAATAAAACCTCGTCTTCTTTTTCCTTCAAATTACGTAGATCAGATTTCTTGTTAAGCGATAGTGTTTCATACATATTTGGAGCACCTTGACTTTTTCTATGTACAGTCGTGGTACTCTATAGGGGATAAAAATTGAAACCAGAAATTCCATGTGGTGGTTATTTTGGTGATGTTTTTAATCATAGACTTACTGTTTTTATCCCAGAGTAGAAGAGCAAAAGAAACAATAATGAAGTTATTTTTAAGTCTCTTTAATGTTGCTATATTTTCATTCTGGTTTCTTTTTTTTTTTTTAATATCACAACTTAGTTCATCATTGTATAAAGGGTTCTCTCTGAAGTGTATACACGTTGCTGTTAGAGAACAATAACTGAAAAGGAACACTAATTTTCTGTAAATAACCTGCCTTGTCTGTCTGGGTTTCCCCTTGTAAACCACAAGTTTTCCTAGGGTTGATTTTAAATGCTAGAATTAAATAAACCCAGAGAAATCTTTTTATCATATACATGGTAAATCTAAGGTATTATTTCAGTGGAATAAACTTGAAACTCCACACCTAAAATTTTTTGGTAATATTTATATGCCCACTAAATCAAATTACAATCCTCTCCTACTTATTTTGATTCCTTTTTTTTTCTATTGAATTAATCTGAGTCCTTCAGTTATTTACGCAGTCACAGAATGCATAATACAGAATTTCAGAGTAATACTTACAAACAATCATTATGCTTTAAAATATAATGGTTTCATTTAATTTTTTTTCACGTATGCATATGTATATAGACACTGTTTAAGCAGATTTATAGGTTGGGGAAATGTCTTCAGAACTCATAAGGTTCTTAGTCTCCCTGACAATATTTCTGATGGCAGTGTTGAAATTTTATAACAATGTTGAAAAATGATAAAGATGAATGGGAATAAGAGGAAGAGCACTATGATGAAAAATTTCAATTTAACTGCATAAAACCTGCTATGAAATTTTGGTCTTAGAATGATGTTTCACAACAGTATTCTAAGATTTTAAAGACCTTTTTTTTTTGAAATTAAAAACCATTAAAAGACCATTAAAGACCATTTCTTTGAAAAACTTAATTTTGGAAAGTTGGTTTCTTAAACTACCAGAGATGATTTTTTTTTCCTCTTGAAGACAGCAATGTGTTGTTGTAGTTTTCTGCATGCTCATACGCTGTAATGTCTGTTGGAACTTTGAATTATTTGCTTCTTCACATGCTGCTTATTTAGCATGGAATAGAAGTACCCGTTTTATTCTCACCTATTATTGTGGTTAGTTTAATTATGAAGAAGGGAACATGATTTGTAGTATAAAGTTTTCTGCCTGGATGATTTTATTGATGGCCTTATGGTTGAAATGGACAACTTGTTCCTATTTTAATTTTTTTTTTTTTTAATATTACAACTCTGTGGAGGATTGATAAAATAGACTATAACTAAGCATATATAACACAGAGAATAAACCCCCACACCTTTCCTACCATGGTGACAAACTCTGAGTAAGAGAAAGCACTTCTCTCTGTTATTATTGGTCTCAGTTACTCTCAAATTTCATGTCTCCCTTTTGAGATTGTTTTTGCCATGTACTAGTGAGAAATTCAGTTTGTTGATGTGATTCACTTGCGTCAAATGTAAAGGAAACTTGTAACAATATAGGGTATTAATGTGGAAACCCATTGATTTCAGTGAATCTCTTCATCTGATGAAGGATTGATTATTGGGGCATGCAGGGCTTTGCAGGTCATGGTCTGTGTGCTGTAACTGAACTACTTCTGCTGTGGATAATTCTCATGTTTCATTTTACCTCACTGCATCTTCCTCCTTTCCCTTCTGTCTGAGTTAAATGAATTTTTTGGTAAATTTCCCAGAATTCTGTATTGATTGTAGCATTTATCTACGGTTTTGCAGCTGCAGGAATATTTTTAGCCATAAAATTCCGGATGGTGGTTTGAACCAAGAATGACTATTTTCTGGGGAGACTTCAGCAGTTCTGAATCCAAACTTAAAAGACATAGGAAGTGATAGAAGTATTGCTGTGAACTCACCTGGATAGGAAAAAAATTGATATGATTAAGGGCTTGTGATATTATAGAAAGGAAAATAAGAACCCAATGTTCTCTCTCTCTCTCTGCTTGCTTTTTGAAAACATATGATACCTTAACATTTCAAACTGTAGTGCTCTATTCTTTCTAAATGTTATCAGTTGTGGCTTTTAGTCCTAATGAAGGTTATTTTTCAAGCATTTACCAAATACCTACTGGAAGGAAGAGTAACATAGAAAGAGGCAGCTTAGCTTTTGGCTCACATGAACTAAAACCTCTTGTGATCCAGTTCTTCTGATGAACTTGATATACGGAATTTATATGGAATTCTAGTGCTAAAACGTACTTTAGTTACTGTGACTCTGACTTTCATGGAGACTGGGTTAAGAGAGATCCAAAGAAGTTGCAAAGTACTTGTGGATTCCCAGGCTTCTCACGTAGGTGTGTTGTTCTTGTTAACAAAGCGTGATCAATCGAAGGTGGACATGGTCTGAAAATTTCTCTGGCATTGTCTGATTAGGAAAGAAAGTAATTTCTGTCAAAGTAAAGTAAATTCTGGAGTAATTGGACATGGTTTGTAGGCAGATTTTCACCATGCAAAAGCACATGAATTTATTTCTGCTCTGAGTGTATGGCAGTTGCTGCAGGAACAAAAAGACTTCCTGTTGTCCTTTCTTGCTGTACCTGGACTTAGGATTTTCAAGAAACCAGTAAATCCTGGCATGGGAATTATGTGAATGATTTTACTGACTTGAACCATAAAGCTTTTCCGGGTTACTCCCCAGGAGAATTTATTTCCCTTTAGGTTTGCAATACCTCATAAACCTTCTAAGAGTCTCAATGTGAGTCTCAAGGTGAATATAATAACAGTGTTCTGTTTTAGCTGAGATTTATAAAAGCTCCTTATATATTAAGAAACTTCTGAATAAGTCTTCTGTGATTTTATTTTATTTCTTTGGATTAGCAGAATATTACTTTGTTTTTTAGACTGAATTTTTTTCTGACTTTAGAAGTAGATTATAGACTGCTTTGGATTAAAAGTGTTTATTTGAAATACTGTAAAAAAAAAAAAAAAAAGAGGCCCTGTGATGTAATGTGTCCTCTTTTCTGTAAGTTAGCTTAAATTTCGTGGTTGCTTGAAAAAATTTAGTGCTTGTCACTGCAATGAAATGAAGATGGCACACTGAAGTTCTTCTTGGATATTTTGTGCTTTTTACCTGATCTATTTGAAGGTTGCATTGTGGTAAGGACAGATCAGGCCAGTGTATCTACCTTTCCCTGGATTTTTAGTGGGTTTATTACTGTATATTTTTCAAACTTTTTTTTTCTTTTTAGAAACAACTTTATCTCAAAATGTGATTTCAGTGTTTCTATTTTAAATTATAAAATGACTATTGCTCAAATTTGGAGTTTCCTTGATTTGACAGTCCTAAACTGCTTCATACAAAGAAATGAACTCGGGGAAAAAAACCCTTTTGTCTCTTATTTCATTTATTTTGCATTCTTTTATGATAGAATGATGTTAAACCGTTGGATGTGATTCATTTCTTGCAAGCACAGTGTCATTGGAAAATTGGTTATAATTTTAGTGACTAGGCATATTCTAATTCATAGCCCACCTTTATCAATGACCTGGTTTATATTCACTTGTTTAATGCAAGCAGCTCATCTCCCTGGAATTGTCTTTGAATTATATTTATAGATACAAATCCTCCCTCCTGGAAGCCTAATTAAGGCAACCTCATCTATTCCACTGTCATTCTAACAGTTCTCTGTACCTTTTCCACAAGGAGTTCATCTCTCTTGAACACGGACGATTAGAAAAGCCTGTGAGATATTCGAGGTGAAATTTTGCCACTGCCTAATTCTACATTATTAGCAATACCTTACTTGGTATATAGTAAAATGACATTTGTACTGCATCCTTGAGAAAGTCATTACTGGCTCATGGACTTTCCCCGATGAAGCAGTTCTCCTACTTATTCTTCTCAGTCATTGTCAGCTGATGAGCTTCCAATTTACAGAAGTTCCTGTTGCTAATCCCAGTGTGTAATACCTTGAAGATATTGTGGAATTGTGATCCTTCTTTTTCTGGTAGCCGAGATTTTACAGTTCGTTCTGCATGTCTTTCTGCTGCTTCTGTGAATCAATGGAATCTAAATTTATGCAGTTAGCGCTTCTTAAATTTCTAACGGTGTCATACAGTGCACTAATTCTTTTAGAACTCTGCCTGCTGCTAAGTCTCAGCACCTCTCAACATAGTTCATTGCTGTTTGTTGTTCAGTGGTGAAATCCCAGACACAGAGAATGACTGCTCTTCCTTCTCTTGATAATTTATTTAGCTAAACATGGTGTAAATGGTTTGACACATTTACGTTGTCCAGTGAAACAGTTTCCCACTATTTCAACATTTTTTATTTATCCTTTAAAAAAAATAGATCAAACCCAAACCCTTTGTTCTAAACCTTTGCATACTATTGAGTTGAGATAAAGGTCTGTAACAGTCTAGATCCTGCCTCTCCTCCCTCTGGCCTTTACTGTCAGCACTGTGGTTCCCATTCTTTGGCAATATCTAACCAGCTTTGTTGCAAATGTTTGCTCCTGGGCCAGCACTTTCACTCGCTGTGCCTGTCAGAATTTTGGAATAGTGTCTTACCCCCAGCTTCAGTTCGTTCAGTTGCTGAGTTAATGGCTTTTTGGTTGTTTTTTGTTGTTTTTTTTTTTTTCATCTAATTATCTGAAGTTATCGTAGTGATTTTCCTAAGCACTTAAACAGAAACTTTATATGGTAGAATTCTCTGGAAAATTGCTCAGATGTTGATGAAAAATGTCAAATTACAAATGAAAAGTAGAAGCCTGTATTCCATTATGTGGTACTTCTGCATACCCCTATTATTTTTATGATTAATTTCAAAATTGATTTGATCTTATTTTTATACTCTTAGACTCAAAATTTAAATTTGGAAAGAAAAAATAATGTAGTCTTTAGTAGTCTCCTCTTTCCTTATTTCTGGCTTGTTAATTCATAGAGGTCTTTCTTTGCTTGACTTTTTAAACTGTTGAAATTGCAGAGTTTCACATGACTGATTCGATCAATCAAATATTTCTTATGGTATATTGGTAGAAAGAGTGAGCTTTCTTTGAGTATGAGAAGGGTTAGGTAAATGCTTTCAATAAAAATTGAATTTTTGTTTAGAAAATAAGGTGAAGATTGGTATCAATAAGTTTCTTAAAAAGCAGGTCATGTCTTTAAATATAGACAGAAGTGTATTTTTGTGTGAATGACGCAATATTCAAGATGCTGAAGAAGTGTGAAGGATCAAAACTGTAGGCCTACATTTCAGCATTCAAAATTCAGGCAACTCAGCTCAATTTTAGAATGGGAAACTGAGGGAGAAACTCTAATACAGCTTTTAACTTCTATTTCAGCGAGATGTTGCTGGACCTCTTTTCTCAAATTTAGGTAGTTATTCATAGCCCCTGGTTTTTAATTTGCAAAAAGGAACAGCTCTTCACATTTCTGCAAGTCAGATGAAGTCGTTTAAAGTTATGCAACATGAATGTTACTGTCATAGTGTTCTAAATGCTACACAAAATCAGACTCATTCAGGTTGGAAAAGACCTCTAATGTCCTCAAGTCTGACCATTACTACGTAAACTATAATGCCAAATAAATGTATAAAACAGTCAGATATAAATGCAAAATATTTTATTATGCATATTATCAACCACGTTGTGTAAATTTCTGTGGAGAAATAGTTCTTTTCACTGAGAAGCATGCATGCCAATCTTTAGGACTGATCATTCTTTAAATGAATACATTGAGATGGTGTTGGTAATAGGAAGGGCTATCTGCAGGTTGACTCCTCACCAACCCTCTTACATAAAATGTATCAAATAAGTCTCTTTGCTATCAAAGTAATATATATGTAAAATACGGTCTTATTGGTACAAATGTAATACTTGTGTTCAGAGTTGCACTTCTTAATAGATTGATAATATCCAGTACAGAGACTGGAATAAAATACTAGTTACATTACACTACACATAAATAATGTAAATATACTGTTTCAGATGTGAATACTGTATTACACAAATATCAGCATTCATACACACCAAAATCAGCACAATTCTTCCATATAAACTATACTTTGTTACTTGCTGTAATTACTTGTTACTGAAAAAAAACCCAAAAAACTTATAGAGGCAATGCCTGGAAACTATTTAATGAAAGGGCAATAACATCAGTAATAACTGAAAATCACGAGTCTCTTCCCTGAACAGAAGAATCCAGAGGAAAAAGAGTTAATGTAAGCTACCTACATGATATCAGATAGAAAGTGAAATGGAAAACTAACTTTGAGATGAAGCAAGGTGTATGGTGTTGTGTGCTAGCCTTGGATAAATAACTTTATAATGGCAGCCAATATAGGCTAAGAGTTAGGAGACTGCTCCATTTTGGATGTCCTTGTCCATACTTTCTCTTCTTCTGACATAATCTTCAAGAGGCTGTAAGTGAATTATTTCTTCCATTTCACGTCCATGGAACTGGCTCCTAATCATTACAGGCTCTTTTGTACAGGCTGCCTTCTGCAGGAAATACCTCCTGGCTTGCTTTTTTGTGACTTATGTCGTCATCTGGGAAGATGGATGGGAAAAAAAATAACATTTTGAGGCTACAGGCTGCAAGATCTCACTTAACATCTGTCTTTTTTTTTGCCAGGGTGAAATATTTTCCAGTTGTGTTTTATTCTTTAGTCATAATAGCTCTTGTGTATGGGTTTATTTGGTGTCTCTTTGCAGTTATTAGTGATGTAATGTAAAATGTGGATTTAAGTGTCTGTTTAATGAGCTGCTATCAGATTATTCTGTGAGTTTTCAGCAACTGAAGAGGTATATTTGCACTTAAATAACTAAGAAACAGTAGTTGGGAACTGGATTTTAGCTCAATAATTTTACAGTTACTACCAAATTGGTTGCCTACCCCCATGCCTACTTGGAGCTACCTTATGCTGTGTGCTTCTCATGACTCACAGCAGTTCAGTGTCTGTCAGACTGCTCCAGATTCCCCAGGACTGAGAACAGGTGTTCCTAATGCATCTGAAGTAGCTGGAGCACTGAATTCTCATCAGCCATCTCTGGTGAGATTTAATCATAACTCCTAGTTTCACATTTTCGAAAAAAGTTCAGGCTTTTTGTTTGTTGGTTTTGTGCGAATGCTGAAGCCTCACGGGAGAGAGTGGGAGATACTGGCTGGCAGCTGTAACAACAGTGTGTTTGTGATTTCATTAAGAATAGCAGGTAATAGTCTAACAGCATTTATCCAATTGCAGATACCTTGATACAGTGGTATAAAATCACTTCTTAAAACAAGCCCCTAATTAAGACTGTATTTTAGATATTATTTACTCAACCCCCCCCAGCACTGTGTGTTAGCCTTCAACCTGTTGGTGTTGTCTCTGTGTTTCAGGGTCTAATTCCTGGCTTGTACCAGAAACAAAAGGAGCAATTGTGCAAGGTGGTTATGGCCATACAAGTGTCTATGATGAACTGACTAAATCTATTTATGTCCATGGTGGATACAAAGCCCTACCTGGCAACAAATACGGATTGGTGGATGACCTTTACAGATACGAAGTTAATACGCGGACATGGTGAGTTGGCTTTATAATGCAGGAAACTGAAGTTATAGGCTACTGAAAAAGAAATCATAATCATGGAGTAGAGTGGGGTAAGGTTCTAGTAAAGTCATGTAGGTGCCTCCATGTCCTTTGCACGTTGCAGAACAGCCCATACCCTTCAACAAAGGGGAAGAATTACGTTGAGGGACTTGACTTTAGTCAATGGATTAATGGAGCAATACATCGAAAGAATGGCAGGGAGGAAGCTTTGTGCATGTTCTACAAAGCAAGGAAAGGTTTTCCTATCCAGGTATAACCACTAAGCAGAACAGTACACGAGTACTGTTTTTTCATGGTATGAATTGATGCCCAGAAAAGAGCAGATAAAGAACTGTTTAGACAGGGTTTTATGTCTAAAGCAGCAGGTATTTATTTATTGACGGCCGGGCAGCCTGCCAGCTAGTGCTGGGAAAACAGGCTCCGAGTTAGTTAGGTTAGAGCGAGCATTTTATACAGGTTTGGCAATGATTACAACATAAATTACAATATTCATAACAGGTGGAGTTAGGGGTGGAGATGGAGGCGTGGTCTCTATTTTGAGGAATATTATGGTGGGAAATCCTGTTTGCCTTCATCCTGGGGGCTGTATTTTTAATCCTCATCCTCACCTGACCTCGGAGACCTTTCGTTCTTTCTATTGTTTTCATGTTCTGATCACTCAGCCTTCAAGAAAGTCTTGGCTTGGGGCCTATAACACCTATTGAGATGTCACCTTGGCTCCTCTGGGTGAGATTTATGGGCGCTGGGTTCTTTGTTCTATGTATCTGTAAATATTTTAGGTCTGCAGAACTGGTACAGAACAAGATCTCCTTTGAGCAAGGTAGAGAAATGGGGGGGGAGAACAGTGGGCCCCTGCAGCAAGATGCTTCAGTTAACCCTTCTTCCTTCATAATAAACTGCTAATGTATGGTTGTTATATAA